>NC_061133.1:6600000-6900000 GCF_905220365.1 Vanessa cardui
AATTACTATGAACGTTCAAATTATTTCGAAAATAGAAATATTTTTGTATTTGATATAAGACCAATTAATATCGTTTTAGTTAAGTAAAATACTTAGTCGAAGTAATAACCCTTGCAGTGGTTGCAATAAACGCGACACACGAAGAACTTTGTGTTATCCAATAGATTCCTGTCCCGACCCTATACGAGAGAAATAAGCCTATGTATATTATTCATATTTTTTTAATCTTGGAACCCGATCGTAATGCATCCTGCTGGGACCAAAATGATACATCCAGGTGCAATCGTGAAACATAAATAACCCACCCAAATACACCGAAAATAATCATTAAAATCAGTCAAGTTATTACGAGTTCAGTGACGTACGGAAACGAAATTATTATGACATAACATTGCCAATATAGTCACGGCGCAGCGTGAAATGGATGAAAAAGGCACAAACGCGACACATTACTGGGATACAAATTTTAAATGACCGGGGAATCCATCTAGATCCACAATAGCTAAGCTTTTCTACCAATTAAAAAAGTCAAGGTTAAAACACGAAAAAGTCTGTTAAAAAATAATAAAGAGTCTCAAACTGAAGAAAATACATTATTAGTACAAAAAGTAAAATTAAGAGAGTATAACATACTTTATCCACGACTTACATAAGCAAGTTCTATGTTAATACAATTAAAAGTTTTTTTTTTACCTCGAGGCCAAACGACAATATTTGAGAACAATATTCTCAAATAGGCCAATTATGTAAAAACCCCTAATAAGCCTAATGAGGCTCTTTTACACATTTTAAGTTAGTAAAAAAATAGTTAAATTATGTAATGAAAGTTTATATATATAAAGATACAAAATTAAATTATTTTGCTATTATGCTCAAACGCGTTTTTTCGGAGTTTTGTGTACATCTTTTTCTTGTACGGCGATCATTTAATTCAAATAATACGTATTTGCTTATATCAACCCACGTCTTACAACGACGCATTCGAGGACTTTATATACATAAAGTACTGGCCGAACCGGGGCGTCTTCGCCTACGTGAAATTTCATTTTTATTGTGCCGAATTTTTGTATAATGTTTTAATTATTAGGAGTCACAGAAAGTCTAATCTAGATATTGTTGAATGCATCGAAAAAAATCGGGCGCAGACGTTTTTAGAGCTACGACACACTACATCACAAGTAGCCACCACTAAATGCGACCACAAGTGGTTAGGTTAAATCACAAGACACAATTACTAGTCATCCACAACTCATGACGAATATTAAACCTGTAAATAAACTTATATATATTTGGACATTTTAGCAATACACGGTATGTCAAAGTTATCGACAAATAAAATTGGCGTGGGAAGTTAGATATCAATGTGATCTTCATCCCTTCGGAAGAAGTCGCGCTTCAATTAAGAAATTGATATGAGTCGGGTGTCTGTCGCCGATAGCTCATCGGGTTCAAGTGATGTCTGTTATGGTTACGCGAAATTAGATTTCAACGAGTCTCTTTTCTTTTCTATTACTTTTCTGAGCTTTTATTTCCGCGAAAACTTGAACGCGTCCTACTATTTATTGGTTATAACTTTTAAATTAATTTAAATTTAATACGTAAAAATATAAATAAAAAATAAATATTCATATTTTATTCATGATGTAAATAACAGTATAACATCATTCTAAAATATTATATTATATAAATTCCTTTAATAAATTAAAAATTTTAATCATTAAAATTTTCGGAATATTGTAATCAAGTTTTTATTTTCGTATTTCTTCCTATTATAGAAAACTTAATTTCGCGTTCAATAATTGTGTCGGAATGCAGTCTTGGAGAAGCTCGTAGCGAGCAATTTGATTATGGAGGAGCGCCTAAATTGTTTTAGAGTTGATCAGCATCATGCACACAGCTGAAACGTCAAGACGTGTACCACACTTGTGACATGACCAGAATAAATTATTCATATATTTTCATCCCTAAATTCTTTTTTCGTCATATCATTAAATATTAATGTTTGACATTAAGTATAGCCAAATATAAATTGAAGAAGAAACTATTAAAGTTTGACAAATAAATATTGATTTTTAACCAGACTGAGGATATAGTGCTTGTTATATATTATATATTGTGATCGATGAGGCCACGTGTTAATTTAATTGAAATAGGAATAGGTATATTCCGAGACAATCTGAAATAAAATCCAATTCATTTTGGATCATGGTAAAACCGTCTCTTATTGATCATCAACTTAATTCAATTTCATCAATTTGAAATTAAGTTTTATAATAAATCGCGTAAAACATAATAAGTATTTAATAAAAGACATTGTAAGAATATAGACATTAAGTAATTCAAATGTATTCATTCTATATTCGAGTGAAAACGTGATCTGACAATTAAGTACCTACACAAGAATAAGATGTCAATGGGTCCATGCTATAGATGGATATAGAGCACAATAGAGGAGATCACACATAATAATATGCCATTGGTATTCTGGAGCGGGGAAGAATGCGCGTTCCAATGAGGCGACTTCCCGGCGTGCCTTCGAAAGCACCCACCACCCCGTCGGAGAAAAATTTTTATCTAGCTTTAATTATTTATTTACAGTATTTTTAAATGTTTTATTTTTAAATATGTAAAAATGTTTAGATCGAAATTCAAATTGTGTAAATAATTTTCATTTAAACGCAACTGTTTCTACTCTACTATTCATAACGCGACAATACCACGATTAGCATCAATTAACAATGATTCACTCATGTACTGTTCAAACCATAGTGTATTGTGTGGGGCAGGACAGAGAGATAATCTGTCTAGTGAAATTATTATTATTCCATGTTATTCCAATACTTTTTGAAAATAAAAAAAAGTAGTAAAATGTGAATGTCTATGAATTCACTTTGAAAACTTTTAGTCCTTTCTTTTGTCTTAATATTATAAGGAATATAATGTAATTTTTATTTATTTAATCATTATTAAGTAAGGGAGATGTCAACTGGTTACGAAGTTATACCTTTCTCAAGTTACCTAACTAGAGTTTGAATAAATTATAAGGCTTCCGCTTCTGCATACGGAACTTAAGTTATTCATAGATATTATTTACGAAATAAATAATTTTATAATTATTTTTGTCTATTGTGTCGACATTTTATTTGGATTTTACTTTTTATGTTTGGACTTTTAAATTTAATTCTAAATAAATGGAGCTGTAACTAAAAAAAGACTAAAAGTCGAAAGATGAAAATTAAAATGTTTATAGAATGTAGAAACATTACAGTTTCTTATAAATTACAATAAATATAATCTATCACCCTAGATTACACGGTACATTTTTTTTCAAAAGTATATATTATATATACTTAGATATTATATATATTTATATATTTTTAGGGTCCCATACTTCGAATGTCAAAAAAAATATATATAAGATAACTTTGTTGTCCGTCTGCGGTCTATCTGTGCGCCCGGTAAGACCTTATTGTAAGGAACACATAGAGGTATAAAGTAGAAATTAATAAAAAATATTAAATTAAATACTGAAAACTGCAGTCTCTTAGAACCAAGAAAAAAAATTAAAGTCCATGTAATCTAATACAGCTGTTTTATAAACAAATGAAAAGTAAATCTATGAAAATTCTAAAACTTAAAATAAAAAGGAAAATCTCTCAACCTGAATACTAAGTGCATGCAACTCTAGCCAGGAACAACATAAAACGCTCACCAGAGAACTTGGAATCACTATGGAATTAGAGAATGTCCGCTCGACTTTTTGACTTTTATTTTAACAATAGAATTCAGAGGGTTGACGTTAAAGGAAAAAGGTCACTTGAGGTCACAGTTTGTATGGGGGTCCCTCAAGGATCAATTCTTGATCCTTTTCTTTTCCATATATAAATATATGATTTACCCTTTCTTGTTCGGAAAAAACATGATATTGCGTATTGTTAATAATACGTTCTCGGTTTTTTTTAATTAATAGAAATCAGGTACGCTATGGCGATTTAACAATGGTATCTCTAATCTTTTTTTGAATTTCTTGGCCTTACTGTTGATGTCAAGTTACAATGAGTCCTCCAAATAAACAGATTGGCGCGTAAACTATGAAAATAGATTATTCATCGGTGTTGATTGATTGGTCTATTCGTACAATTTTTAACCTAAAGCTAACACACGGAATAATTTTAATTATTACTCCTGTTACTCGACACCGACAGTATAGAGTCAGTAAGTCTGATGTGGAGCATTGTAAATGGTTCTCCAGGATCCCATAAAGTCTCTATTGCCACATTTAAATAAAATGTCCAAGAATATTTGTATGCGAAAGTTTATTATGCAATTAGTTGATAGTTGATAGCACACTTTGGGATTTAGACGATTACTTCCTGGCTATTGCCTGCTTGATATATATCATAAATTTACAAAAAAATACCTGCTGAGTTTCAATCACTGGTTCTTTTCAGGTCAGGGTATTTTCTTTTCGGAATATTTTAATGAGAGATAACGGTAGAACGCAATCGGATATGTCTTGTCCCCGTTTCTATCTGAAGGCATAGTAGAAGGAAGTTTAGGCTTTCCACGTCAATTCGCTGAGAAGGATCGTCATCTTGCAGGCCAAGATTTGTCTCTCTGCGTTTCATGCGGGAAGTCTTCCAGCACTGGGGCGCTGACCTCACAACAGGCACCCATGGATCGCACAACACCAGCATAAGCAAACCTTATTTCTACTCTCAGGCACTAGTCTGTACATGAGACCCACAACCATCTCAATTCACGGGTTAGGCGTATGATAAATAATACTAACACTTTCTATTTACTAGCAAATCTTAACATTAAAACATTGTACTATTTCTGGGAGACCATCGTCAGATATAATGTAAAATAGTGTAAAAAGTAAAGTAAAGTAACAGCCTGTACATTTCCCACTGCTGAGATAAGGCCTCCTCTTCCATTAAGGAGAGGGTTTGGAACATTTTCCACCGCGCTGTGCCAATGCGGGTTGGTGGAATGCACATGTGGCAGAATTTCGATGAAATTAGACACATGCAGGTTTCCTCACGATGTTTTCCTTCACCGCCGAGCACGAGATGAATTATAAACACAATTAAGCACATATATATAGTGGTGCTTGCCTGGGTTTGAACCCGCAATCATCGGTTAAGATGCACGCGTTCTAACCACTGGGCCATCTCAGCTCTAAAATAGTGTATCACATAACTTTACATTATCTGCTGCATTCGCTGCTTGGTGCTAAAATGGTCTAAGTACATGTTCCAGGGAAATTAATACTTTACTATTAGTTTATTTTGGCTTATGTCAAATCATTAGAAAGCTATCATTAATACCAATCATAGGCGGAGAGAAACAGCATATGTTCATTATTTCTAATATAATTACAAAATATTAGGGTTATTTATATTGTCCCTTTAGCACGTAATTAATCTTAAATATTCTTATCTAATCTAAAATATTCTTATATAATTTAATCAATAATTCCATGATTGGTGTTTTTACTATAAATTATATTTATTACCGGATATTGGTACAAAACTCTCCGTGTAAAAATAGTAATTCTGTTATCTGGATTAGAATAATAACTAGATCTTGGCACTGGTTTGGAAAAATAAGGGAAAAAAATAAAGCATTGGCGTGAAAGTCACTTCAACAAAAGATTACTGCTATGTCTGGTCGCTGTGATATGAACTCCTAGCTAATTCAAATTAGGCTCAGCCCAGTGGCGATAGCTGACTTTCGATACCATATTAATCTTCTAAGTAACCTTTTTATTCATTGAGATTCCTCATTAACTTTTCAGATGAAGTAGGTACTTGGAAATGACAGTCTTCTCTGTAGAATCAAAAAGGAAAGAATTGAATATTCATTTTCCTACTTTTTAAAGTGAACTTTTACATTCAATAGCAATTTATGGCTAGTATATTAATATATATTTAGAAATTTATTAACATAACAATTAATAACATTAAATGCTTAAATATATACAAATATGAACTAAAACTAGTTACTGTATAAATCTTGACCGCGTGGATATGTCGCAAAAATTTCGACATACATGTTATTTCTAATTATATTGTGCACTTATTAATATTTTATATTTTTTTATATATCATAAAATAGATGTATGAATGATCAATACACAATAAGCTTGAAATATTTTTCTTGAAGTTTTAGATGATTGCAAGAAATGCATACGTATTATAGCACATTGAGCTTTCAGCTGACTCAATGAAGTGGCATGGAGGGCGGAGTGCCGCAGGGCGCGCTACGAGCGAGGGCGGGCGGCAGCGACGTTAAATTATACTATTTCAAAACCGAATTATTTCATGTACTTTATTTAAGTAAAAGTTTATTGCGAAGAATCTCATTACTATTTATCTGTTGACATTTCGATTAATCACTTACGTTTGACGAATACATAATTATAAAACAAATTAATTAATTGAAAGCATTTCATTAAATAAAAATGAAATGAAAATAATTTTTAATGTATGTGGAAATTATATACCGCTGAGAATAAAATAAAACTTTAGCTTAGTGTATCCTCACCCTGAGAGTCGTAGCGCTTAACATACGCGTCCGTTCCCCGCGCGCCGCCCGCCTCTCGACCAAAGAAGTGCTGCCGCTTGGTGGTCGAGTCTGCCAGAGGACGCCGCGCCGTTGAGACCACATCCTGGACTTTATGCCTGAACTATTATTTTTATAAAGTCACTCTTCAAACAAACACAGGCGACTTTAAACAGCAACAATGGATGTAGACGAGTTTCGTGTACGGGGTAAAGAAATGGTTGATTATATTTGTACGTATATGAATACGTTGCGGAAGAGGCGCGTGACCCCATCTGTGGAACCGGGATATCTACGAGGTGCACTTCCATCGGAGGCTCCTATGCACCCTGAGCCTTGGGACGATGTAATGGGTGATATAGAAAGCAAAATTATGCCCGGTGTAACTCACTGGCAACATCCCCATTTCCACGCTTACTTTCCGGCGGGTAATGCCTACCCCTCTATTCTTGGTGACATGCTGTCGGCGGGAATTGGCTGTATAGGATTCTCTTGGGTAATTATAATTTCATATTTCGTTTTAAATAATTGCAACAAAAACATAGTTAAATTTTAAACCCAGAGATATAAAGTTAATTTTTTATTTATGCTGATTTAAGTTTAAGGAAAAAAACAATTAAACTTATAAAAAAAAAGAAAACAAGTAGGTATCGTAAAGCTCACAATTTAAAATATAATTTAAGAATCATTACTTTCATTAAAAACTTAACATGCTCTTAAACGCAATTAATTGATAAGTCTGTGTTAAATTTAATAACGTAAATTATGGAAAATATTTTTTTATTTAGTATTCTTGCTATGCCGATCATTTTCATAGTTATGAGGTTAACATTTATAGATTATTATTGTTTTGTGACCCCTTTAATTTTGAAAACTATACCTTTCCAATTATTCTTTCACTTAAAATTAAACTCTATTGTAATACAAACGTGCGTTTTGGTCATATAACAAATACCACGTGTTATCAACTCTTCCACTGAAATATAATTTCGCATAGCGTTACATAGTTATCCTTTTATTTATTAATATTACACTTAAGATAAAATTAGTATGAATATTTCAAGAATTAAATAGGATTTAAAATGATATATTTAAAAATGTATGTAAAAAAATGTAATTGCTGTGGTTATTTTCCAATATAAGTTTATTTGTTACAAACAAAATTTGACAAAAAAAAGTTACATCTTGAATCCGTAAATGGGAAATGATAAAATTTGAATATCATAAAAAAGTAAAGAAAAGTATTTTTTCTAAAATAAAAAAATATATGCCAAATATATTTTTTTGTAGATTTCAGTTTTTCATCAGAAACTTGTATTACGAATTTAATAAAAAAATTAAATATATCGAAACCAAAAAGAACTTATATTTAATTATTTTTATTTGTGTAGTTTAAAAGACCTTTTTTCCAATAACTAACACATGTCTTCAAATTAAGAAAGCACATTCGTTTTTTAGTGGTCTTTTAACAGAAATTAATCGAGTTTAATGTCGTGGTGCTAAATTCTCAATTTTTCTTTGGAAATATGTATAAAAGTTGTAACTTCGAACTAAGATAATTCTATTTTATACTTAAGCATTTAAATATCTAGTCACGAAACGATTTTAAAAGTCGATTATCTTTATCAATGTATAATATTATAATCGATATGACTTCTTCGTCTTCTCACTGATCAACCGAGGAGCAAGAACAAAGTATTTTATAGTTCGAAAGTCCAAGCTCTCGTTTTAATTTTACAAATTGTTCAAACTTTCTCAAAATATTTTTATACGAATTCTCTTCATAATCTAGGGATTTGCTTTATTTGAATATATTTGAATTAAAAAGCTCTTTACTAATAGTGTTTGCACAGTGATCGAAATTTGACCATAATCGTAATTTGAGAAAAGAATATCAAAGTGGCTTGTGTCCGATATAAGTATTTATTTTTTAGTATATTTTCGAACAAAAAAATTGAGAGAGAAACAGAGGAAAAAATAGTACTACACTATTTTGACTACGCCTATTTTCATATGATAGTAACAAAGATAGTGGGCTAACGGTTCCTCTCCCTTTGAATAGATAGTGAAATAGGGATCTAATTAATATTCAATTAGGGTTAGTTATATACACAGAATTTCATTGAAATTATACCCATGCAAGTTTCTCCGCGGTTTTCTATTTCACAAATATTATGCATGAAAATTCAATGAGGCTTGCCTTGGTTTAAACTCGCAATCATCGGTTAAGATCCGTTTTCTAACCCGTGGGCCATCTTGGCTCTAAAACATAGTTTAAAAAAATACATATCAGAGCCAAAATGACCTCCTAGACCCGAAACTGTCCTGCAGTATTTGGCGCCGTAATAAATATAAACCACCTCCTTAGTCGCCAATTTAAGTTACGCCAAAACCTGCATGTATGGGGTGAAACATGTGTATTTAATAAAACGTATTATTTATTTTTTGACAAAATCATTATACAAAGTACTCGAAAGTATCGTAGGTTAATATCTATCAATTAAAATTATATGTAATTTAATTATGATTAAATAATAAGAATAACATAGAAAAAAAGTTGATTATTAAAACCGGCACCTACTTGCATTGTCAAAGAAAACAGAATTATCAAAACTTGAAATAAAAATTAATGAATTATTGTATTCTTGAATTCGACCCTAATATCGGCTATTATTATTTTAATCTAACATTGTTTGCTATCGATCTGTCTTTGAATGTAATGTGCAATTAACGATATCAGTATAGCAAAGCGTACATATTTGTAGTATTAAATATAATGACATTTATATGACTCGCCCCAGCTTTGCATGTTTGCATGGCCGTAGGCAGGGGGAGGGTTGTGGGGGTTCAAACCCCCTCCGAAATGTTTTGCTAAGTCAAGAAAAGTCGAGGTTATTGTACTATCAAAAACATATTTTGCGCTAATTAAACAAAAAAACGTAAGTATTTATTGGTTTATCCAAAAATTAGGCCGTCTAACCCTAAGACTAGATACAACAGTAAATATAAACAAAATTAATTATTTTACGTAAGGACTAGAGGCAATAATAATCATATAGTTTACATTTTATTAGGATACTATTTTTTTAAGTCATAATGTCATTTTAGTAATTTTAGATACTGAAGAGGATAAAACTTTTCAGAGTGCCATTACATTTTGAAATGTGTAAGACAGATTGTAAAATTTCCTATTCATTCTGTATATATTTTATTGAGAATATATATAAAGATAGAAACTGGATAGTCGGCACTCTGCCGAATAATCGCCGACTGGTAGTCGGTAAGCAGCTGAACTCCTGGAATATTGATTTGGTGCATCCGTTCCTGCCCTAAATAGGGAAATCGCTCAGACACCTCCAATTTTAGGCCTATAAAGATCACCTCTTTGATTTTCAAGTGGAGTCAATTATAAACTGGCAGCTTCTACGGTACCGTCTGGGTCGTTCAGCCGGTGATCTTCTAGTTTACCTTACTCACAGATAGGCGTAAGCTGTTAAGAGCAAGCGTGAGGCATTTTGAACATAGCGAAAGCTTTCGATTGCGTATGGCACAAAGAACATATTTCGTAGCTCCCTTCCTACGGGCTTCCCGGAAAATTATGCAATTGGATTACCACCTTTTTGGCAGATCGGAGCATTAAAGTCGTTATCTATGGTGCATGCTCTGATATAAAATTCTTCAATGCTCGTGTTCCACAAGCCTGCGTTCTATTACCTACTCTTTTTTTTTAATATCGATGATTTGTTGCAAATCTCTAACATTCACTGCTATGCAGACGAGAGCACCGTAGAAACCTGATACACCCGCTGGGCTAATATTTCTCCGGAAAACGTCGAAGAAAACCGGAATTGTGTCTGAAATCGTGTCTTTAGTTAAAGTCTCGGGCTGGGGCCGGCTAAAATTAGTACACTTTAACCCCAAAAAGACGTAAATTTGCGCTTTAACCGCTAGAAAATTACGTTTTGCCGTATTTCCACGATTTCAGAACATTCCAATAGCCGCCTAAGCTAGTACCAGAAAACTTGGCGTGGATATTTCGAGCCTCGTTCAGATCCGCAGTAAATTAAAACACAAAACCAAATTGGCATAAAAAAAGCTCGATGTGCTCAGCAAGACAAGAGAGTATTTCACGTTGGCCATCGCCTAAGATTATAGTAATTTAGCGTAAATTCTTCCCCACATGTAATACTGCTCTAGCCCTTGTGTGGGTGCTTCTCAGTACCAGCTCCTTCCATTTGACCGTATCCTATGGAGAGCGGCTCGAATTATCGACGATCAAACTCTTTCCGACCTGCTTGATCCTTTCGTTTTGCGTAGAGATGTTCGATCACTCTGCATCTTTATCATTAATCCCGGTTGCCGAATTTCACCTTCGGATATCTCTTCAAAATTCAAAGTTTCACCCGCACCACCTTGATGTTCGAAAATCCACATCAGCACGATTTTTAAGACATTTTTATCTCGCACAATCACTCTGTGGAACCCGCTTTCGCCGGCGGTTTTTCCGGACCGATACGATTTGGGAACCTTAAAAAAGGAGTAAAAAGGCCTTAAAGGCCCGCCACGCACGCAAGCCCCCCAGTGTTGAAGATGTCTATGTGCGATGGTAATCACTTTCCATCAGGTGTGCCCCCCGCTCGCTTGCCCCCTATATAGTCTAAAAAGTCGTCGGTTGTCTTTTAAATAAATTTCTATAAATTATGTAAAGTTTTGATATATTTATGCTCATTTTAAAATAAACGTGGTGCTTTTTATTTCTGGAGCTCGAACCCCCCCTGAAATGAAATCCTGGCTACGGCCCTGCATGTTTGTACATTTAATCTTAAAAAGTTAAGAGTTAAGAGACGTTGGTCTATCATAAATGAGAAATATGAATTGTACAAGAAAATTGATTCGAGTCTTTATTTTGCTGTAAAAATTAGATCAAAAATTTTCCGCAGCTTAAAGATTCATATTTGTATAATTTACACCTGCTAAGTCCAACTTTAATGTTACAGCCAGTTTTATTTGATCTTTTGCATCGAAAGAATTTTTTCGTTACATGTCATTTGAATACAATACAATTCTATAAGGCACCGGTCATATACATATCGGGATCATATGAAGCTTTGGAGTTTTCCGATCAAAATAAAATTTCGCTTTATTTCGAAAATTTACAATACATATAAGGAAAATAGTTATTAAAGATAGTAGTTTAATTAAAAATACTTTAGAAGCGCAGAAATATCAAAATATAAATATTTCGTTTTAATAACTGTTAGTATCATATTGCGAGTACTTACTTTAGTAATTAATTATTATTAATTATCCAACTCTTGTAAAGTAGTAAAGTAATAGCCTGTAAATTTCGATTCCATTTAGGTGAGTGTTTGGAACATATTCCATCCACCACGCTGTTCCAATGCGGGTTAGTGGAATGCACATGTGGCAGAATTTCGATGAAATTAGACACATGCAGGTTTCCTCACGATATTTTATAGTGATATATATATAGTGGTGCTTACCTGGGTTTGAACTCGCAATTATCGGTTAAGATGCACGCATTCTAACCACTAGGCCATCTCAGGTCTCAATCCAACACTTGTAGGTTTTTTACACGATAAATATCTTCGCGATGTGTTTCTCTGTAGCTGAGTAGGACATACAAACACATATTAAAACTTACTCAACTTTGAACCTACAATAACTGTGACTCATGTGTTCTAGCCACCGAGCTAGACTAGCCTAATGGCTACCCTACAAATTATCCTGTTATTCGTCATGGTGCCAATCCTCTTTCAGATTCCAAAAGGATATTATAATGTTGTTGTTGCTAACTACCGAAGTGGAACGTCAGATGTTACACATCACTCGTGACTACACATCCAATGAGTGTTGTGAATCGTGTTTACCATTTTATTCAATCTATATTAAACGCCCAAGGGAATTAACATATTTGTCTGAATATGGATTAACCATGAATTGCGGAAATTTCTAGCGTTATCCATGTAAGCGTACAAAAATAAATTTTTTGAATAAAACAAGGTCATTGTTCAGCAATTTTGAAAAAAGAAATTACAAATAATATCTACTAACCTTCCTCGTTTACATCTTAAAACTTACATACATTCACCGATTAAATCATAACCTTTTTGCGGGAAAAATCAAAGTTTGAAGAGGATTGCTACTTATAAAGAACGCCTAAATTCTAAAGAAACATATTTTTTCTAGCATTTCATAAAATTACAATAAAAATTAAAAATGGAAACCTAATGGTATTTCCTAGTTTCGTTCGCATTAACACTTAACATCTTCTGTATCCTCTTTTGAAGTAGAAATTTTTTATAAGCCAATTTCTCTTTACAAAATTCGAGAGCCCTTCAGAGGTTAAGTTAAAAGATTCAGCCTAATAAGTATATATTTTTAGGACATGCTTTGTTTATAAATAAAAAAGAAACCTAAATATTCATTACGTATTTAAAAATTCTATGTATATAACCATTTAAATATTTTCTATAAGTAATACTAATATTCAAACGCAAAGTATTTTATTTCCTAAGTACTAACATCAAGACATGCAATGATATTGATTGTTCTGCAATCGTAGTTTTAAATAACTGATGATGGCCTGTAAGTTGAAGCTACAGTCCAAGCACCGCTTGAAATTACATTTATATATTAGTAATCAAGATGTTGATACATTCCTAATGTATAATAATAATAAAATAATAAAACCATCCAATATTAATAATATCGAATGCTTGTATACACAATAATAAGTCGTATTCGATACTTGAAAAGAAAAAACGTAAAAATAGACCTTAAAGCAGTACAGTGTGCCAAAAGAGGAACTATTGATGGCCCTGACCCTTCCTACTACATATTCGTATAAATAACAGCTAACTTTGTGCATTTAACTTTATTTCAGTTATATTTTTAATCTACTTAAATTCTTTGACTAGCTCGTTGGCCAGAACACAACCGGTAATTGTGGGTTCAAACTTGAGTAAGTTTTAAGTTGTGTTTATATGTCCTGTCCAGCGATAGAGGATAACATCGCGAAGATATATATTCAACCTGTGAAAAACTGCAGGTGTTGGATGATATTCTGCCACATTTTTAACCGAAAACTCCAAACCTTTCATTTATTAGCGAAAGTAGAGGATAAGCAATACTTTATCTTCTTGCAATTCATCCTTAGCGTGCACCGCACGTGAACAGTAACTTTTTGTGTTTACTGTTATGAATGTCAATCAAATGAATAAAAAGTAGTAAAATTTTCTGTCTAACCATGACTTTGATTAGTATATATTTTCTTCGATTGAATGCCAAATGACTATGTATTAGTAGGATCTATGCCGAATAACTATGTCATAATAATTAACTGACTTACAACTGAGCAAGTCTTGTTATGTATAATATGTAAAAAGTACTCTACCTATTACAAATAAGTTCGAGTTATTATAGAATTAAAGTAAATACATATTAATATATGTATTAACATTTTTTTTTTTATTTCAGGCGGCCAGTCCAGCTTGCACAGAATTGGAAGTTATTATGTTAGATTGGATGGGTAAGTAGAGCTGGTAATAGTCTGACATGAATGGGTGTGGTGTTACTTCTGATTGATGTTCTATACTGTATTTGGAATATATTTCGGTATGATACAACTTTAGTATGATTTAAATTTTCCTGTTTTTTTACTTAACTAGTTGGCGCCCAGGACTTCACTCGCATTTTAGGTTTTGGTCGTCATTTGGGTTTGACAAGATTACTTCATACCAAATTTTATTAAATTTTGTTAAGTGGCTTGACATAGCAATAGACAGACAGACATAGCAATAGATAGATATACACAGAGTTAATTTCGCATTCATAATATAAGGATAGATTAATAATTACCTAAATATATTTCACTATCTATGTATCATTTTAATGAATACCTATTTAATGATTAACTTTTTTCTGTTACAATTAGATAAACAAATAGATATACAATTTTAAATAATCGAATTCATTGTAAATAACGTATAAAGATATATTACTTTCCAACAAAAGAATATATTATGTATTAATGGGTAGTTGAGGCAAGCCATCATTCCCGATTTTATGATAGTTATTTTTATTGTTTCATTCATAAATCTTCAAAATTTTAATCAAAATAGTTTTTATACAAATATACCACATATGTATATAATCCTCATAATTTATTAATATGTATTTACTCGAGGGTCGCATATGTGACGTTACCAATTTAGCAGTATTTTTTACACCAGCACAAATTGAAGGGTTAATGAGGTTTATTCTGTAAGTCATATCCCTTGTACAAATGCATCTTACTTATATGTCACATACTTGACGACTAAAATGTATTTAAACCATTTCAGCGTACAATTTAAGTTCACTTACTATCAGATAATCTATTGAATATGAAACTAGACGCTAATTATTTGAAATGTTTTTATATTAAAGGTAAAGCCATTGGATTACCTCCAGCTTTTCTGCCCTTCGAAGAAGGCAGTAAAGGCGGTGGCGTAATTGAGGTAAGCCTTAATAATAAATACGCTACAACTAAAACTTTGTAATTTGTGTATATATGTTTATGTTTATAATTTTTAATTGCTTATAGATTAATTGAAAATCGTTAAAAGTTACTTATAAAAGATTATTTACATATTCACTAACAATTTCAAATTTTTTATCAAATAATTAAATTGGCCCCATTACTTTAAAATCTAGATCTTAACTGAAGACTGTTCAAATCAAGCAATTTCATTAATTTATCTCGTCTTCTATGATGAAATAAATCATTGCAATCAAACCTGTCAGATGAAATTATATAACATTTTTATCCACATAATATTTTGCAAAGTATTAAAACCTTCTCCATAACATGAGGATATCTTCGGGCTACATATTTCACATAGCTTGGTCCTTTGCAACCTTCCAAGCAGATTTTTTTATAATATAACATGTTATGAGTTATATAGATATAGATAGATAATTCTTAATCTAAAAAAATGACTTACATAAATTAAATTCGCTATCTACATAAATTAATTTATCGTAGGGGTCAGCTAGCGAGTGCGTCCTTGTGTCAATGCTCGCCGCGAGGGCTGCCGGTATCAAACGGTTGAAGCATCAATTTCCCACCGTCGATGAGGGTCTCTTGCTGTCCAAGCTAATCGCTTATTGTTCGAAAGAGGCCCACTCTTGCGTCGAAAAGGCCGCTATGATTAGCTTCGTTAAACTTCGCATCTTACAACCTGACGAGCACGGTTCCTTAAGAGGCGAAACTTTAAAAGATGTAAGTATACTTTATAAAAATATTATTAAACGACATTATGTCGGTATAATGTATAATAGTATACTTATAAGTACTTTATTTCATTGTAGAAATAAATTCATAAAGTAGCAAATGAATGATAAATATTGGATACGTGATTAATATTACATAGGATGTGTAAAAAATAGTTGAAGCAAGCTTTGTTAATAACATTTAAAAATAAAATAGGTATAATTTTTAAAGTGAATGTTTTCGGCACCATAACTTATAAGATAATTTTATATAATAGTATAAAGTTATAGAGTAATAAAATAACGAAGTAAGCAGACTGTGATGAGGTTCTGATAATCGGGCCTTAATTGAAGAAACGAACCTCGTCATATCTAGACACCGCCCGCCCATCGTCGCTTCGCTCCGCGCTGGTCGTTTAATGAATCGCCCGTGAATGCCGGAAATACGTGGCGAGCCGAGAGGCAATATGCCGCATTTCGCGCCAATTTCTATGCCACGAATACTGAAAATTCATCATTCAACCCTCTTATGAAAGAAGCAATTTAAATAAAACCCGTTTAGAATCAAAATTGACTTTTGTCTAACAAAGACGATAAGATAATAATATCTATTATTCTTATAAATTAAATTTTGAAACGAATCCTTTTACCGTATAATCTAAATTACTCTATTGTTAATAATGATGATCGTATTATTTAAGTAAATGTAGAGACGATTTATATATTTATACTTGCTTTCGCATAAATACAAACTTTTTCAAAGTCTCGTTCCAAGCATTTCCAACTTTGTTGTTTTGATTGTTACTGGATTTATAAAAAAAATACATCAAATAATGAGTCTTGTACTAAGATGAATTAAAAACTTAATATGTAATAATTATCCTATTTTTTTTAATTTCAAGGCCATGGAAGAAGATGAAGAAGCCGGTTTAGTACCGTTTTTCGTAGCGACTACACTAGGCACCACATCCTGTTGTTCCTTCGACAACTTACCTGAAATAGGACCAGTGGTCAGGAAATTTCCTTCTGTGTGGCTTCACGTCGACGCCGCGTATGCGGGTAGCTCATTCCTCTGTCCTGAACATAAATATCATCTGGCAGGAATCGAATATGCAGATTCATTCAACACTAATCCGAATAAACTAATGCTTACTGCATTTGATTGTTCCTTGCTGTGGGTAACGAATAAATACCTACTGACATCAGCTCTTGTAGTGGATCCATTGTATTTGCAACACTGCTACGATCACACTGCCATTGATTATCGCCACTGGGGTATACCATTGAGCCGACGGTTTAGATCGCTCAAGTTGTGGTTCATGTTGCGAAGTTACGGAATAAGCGGTTTGCAGAAATACGTCCGACGACACTGCGAACTTGCGAAGTATTTTGAACAGTTAGTTAGGAAGGACTCAAGGTTCGAAGTGGTTAACCAAGTGAAGGTTTGTTATTTATTTTTGAAATAAATAAGTATGTTTTGCACAAAATTGACCCATCATATATTATTTTAGTTGGGATTGGTTTGCTTTCGGCTTCTGGGAAGTCCTGATGAAAATCATGAAGCGGTCGACGAATTGAACAAGAAATTATTAAGTACTATGAACGCCTCCGGAAAGATCCACATGGTCCCAGCTTCTGTCCGCGATAAATATGTGATTCGTTTTTGTGTTGTTTATCAACACGCCACGCGTGAAGATATTGGTAACGTTTTGTACAATAACTATTTTAACTCTCATTAAAGTTTCCATATAATACATTAATTTTTATTTAAAAATAATACTCATTTTTTCAACAAACTAATTTCATTTTCAGAGTATGCATGGGATACCATTACTGACTTCGCTACAGAATTGTTAGAAGGACCGGACAAAGAGAGGGTAATTTGTGTGATAATAAATATGTATATAAAACATGTTACATAGGTATTCTATATAAGATAGTCCTATTAATTTTTAAATTATTATACAGGATTTGAACGAAGAAAGGGCTCGTCGCCATCGCGCTGCTCTAGCCCACAAGCGCTCGTTCTTCGTCCGCATGGTTAGCGACCCGAAGATCTACAACCCGGCCATTAACAAGACTCCGCCACCCATACCTACCAGCCCCGGCACTCCGCCATCCGTAGCGCCTGCTTCTCCCGACACGCCCTCTGAAGCTGGTTCTATTCAACTTGTGCCATCTACACCGTAAGTAGCGCAAAATATCAAAAACTAAACTAAATTTCTAATGTAATATATTTCTCGAAATATATTTATATCTTTGAACATTTGAGTAATTGTTGTATGTCATAAAAATATTTTATTCGATTAATGTATTTAATATACGTTCATATAGCCGATAAATAGCATATTGTATAAAACTTATACGAAGTTAAGTTTTTTCAAAATAAAAACTACAGAAGTATACTACTGGTTTAAAGTAGTTTCGGGATATTGCCGCCAGCTATGTACGTTCCTATGACTAAAAATAAGAAACTTATTTATATTTTAAGATAAAAGTTCTTTTCGCTTGCAACTGAATTGCATCCTAACTTAAGTAAGTTTCTATGCAAAGCATTTGGAAAACTTTTAACAAAGTACGAGATTTTATTTTACTTAAAGTTAAAAAAAACTCGCTCACGCTATTGCGTGTGTTGTTACATTCAATATTTAATGTTAGTCTTTAATAATAATGACATTTTTTTACAGAAAACAATCATCCTGGATAAGCTGGCCACTCGCTTTCTTCTTTCAAAGCGTTGACCATGACGCCAATGATTTGCCCCTGAGGTAAATACTTATGTTATTAGAAAAAAAATTGCATCTATGTCAAACTGCATCTGAGAATTTCTCTGTGATGAAAAGTTAAGTGATGAGCTTTAAAATACTTACATGGAATCCTAAATATACTGATGGACATATTGTACAAGCTTAATATCTAAGTTTGGTCAATGAAGTTATTCGATCCCTGGAAAGTCATCCTAATTTTACTCCATTTCAAACAGTAAATTTTAATGTGATCCATATGGAGCATTTAGAACCCAGTATAATCATTACGATATAGTTATGATTATACTAGGTTCTAAGATCGGATTATCATAAAACTACAAATAACAGCTGGTTTTTCAGTCTTAATCTGTCTTTATTAGTAGGTACCGATCTTTCATCCATTGTGCCTATTGAGCAACAAGTCATAGGCGTTTAATTATATTTCAATTATATAATCAACAGGTTCCGCCACCTCGACACGATGGTACGACTGAAGAGTCCCAACCATGGTCGCCGTGGATCCTCGCCAGGCGCCTCCCCTGAGCGCCGTGCACCCTCTCCCTCCGCAAACTAACTGCGCTTATACTATCGGTGTTGAATATAATATACTACATTACATTATCAATAAATCATTGTCTGAGCATTTAAATATTTATTTTATTTAATTCTATTACTCGTACCCAATGATATTCTAATAAACAAATATGTTATACCCATGCTAAACAACAGAAAGAAGTGTGCCGCGCCGGGGACGTTTATTTTACATTTCGTTATAAGTAAAAAAGGATAGCTTGATAAATAAGTAAACAATAGGTAAGGGATAACTAGATGTTTTTATTACGCAAAACGTATTACAACGTAATTATGATGTATTATAACGTATTACTACGTAAAACGACTAAAGGCAAACGTCGCAATTAGGACGTTTTCTAGTCTTCACTTTTTGCGCGTTAATAACATAACTGTTTACTAGAACATCATTGCTCGTAACAATAACAAAAAAATGTATAAAATAATTGATATTCCTCCATGATCTCAAGAAAAAGTAAAATTTTAATTTTAATAAAAGTGAAACGTAGAACAAATAGACGTTTTAAACCAAACAATTAAGAATACTAAACGAACATTTGAAAAAGCAAGATACATATTATTTATTCAAGAGAAATCTCTTCGACAATAACTACCGAGTGTAGTTAAATGTATACCTATATTTTAATAACTCTCGGTAGCTCTTACTTTTTAATTTATATTCTAAAATATCAGTGTAAATCTTAACATCGTCACTACGATTTATGTGGCCCGAATTACTTGACTTGAAAAGGGGTCGCGCATTCAAAAGTTTAAAAATACAACTGTTAAGGAATATCTTTTAGTCCGGTCGAAAAAGGCAAAAGAAATGGCAAGCTAGTAATTAATACACTAGTACAAAGAATATTTATTTATTACTTGTTTGTAATGTAAATATTATAGTCCTGAAGTTAAAAATCCAATTAACAAAAAGCTCCTATTGTCGTTCCATGCGCGATTCTCTTTGGCTTTTCTTTTAATCATTTCGCGCGGGATAACAGCTTAAATTATTTTTTAAAGTTGTACGAATGACGTTCTAAAATTGATTGCAGTTTTATAAAATCGGATACAATAACAAAATATAGTTTATTAAATATAAAATCATAATATAAATGTAACTACATAAAGAAGTATTTCTGACACTAGAAAAACAAATCACAGCGTTTCATGAGGCTCGACGTGAGCGAAAATAAGATCGTCAACGTTACTTTTTCACCACGACCATCACAACTAGAGACGAGCATTTAAACGATTAAACAAGAACATAAATATACACTAAACATACACACTAAAAACGCTAAACCCACTATACCCAATTATTTTAATAGTAACGTTTTTCCCGTATCGAAAAAAGCAACTCGCTGTTTTCGGTATAATTTCGGGCGGTTTTTAAATTGTGAGAACAGTTTATAAAAATTGCTCTTGACAAAAACCATTAATTAATTTTTATCGAAAGTACAAATGTTAAAGTTAAAAGACCGTTACTGTAGTTTAAGCAGTTAAATATTTTTGTCGTTTAGTTGAACGTATCCAAGATGGCCACATGCTTGTCATTGTCAATGTCACTTATTATTTAATATTTATCACTCTTCGAGTCTTTGACAACCACCGAGTTTTGTCTAAGCAATTTGGATTCTCCTATTTTTTTTTTACTTATATTCTAAAACAGCTATAGAGTAACTTATAAGGATAACATAAAAATTTTATCTACAATCATAGAAAGTTTTGTTATATATTGTTACAATTGGATTGAATAAATATTTAAAATATTGTTATCCGTCATTCCAAAAGCACTAAGAGGCATTCACGTGTTTATATTATAATGGATAATAGTAATAAAATCGTACCACCGCATTTAAATGCTGAAGTTTATCGAACGGACACAACAGGAACTTGTACTCAATCATATCTCGATTACATTCGCTTACACACTGGTAACCTTTTTTTTTTATCCTAATGCCGGTGTTTATTTTATCCGAGAACTTACTTTAATATATTAACTAAATAATTAAGAAAATTTATTAGAAATATTCAATACAAGTCATCGTCTGTAATATCTTGAATAATCTCTTAAACAAACTTCTAAGTTTTTAAAAAATTAAAACAAAACTTGCAATTTTAGATGGAACTGTATTGGTGGGATGTTCAGAGTTGACTGGAAGATATTGGAATGGTGGTGCCAGTATATTTGAAAAGAGAGCAGAAGATAACAAAATTCACAAAACAACAAAAAAAGATGTCTATTTGACCAGTGGGACTGCAGATGGCTGTTTTGTAGAAAATTCAAATAAGGTACACAAATTATAAAAATAGTATTCTTTAATGTCTACTTCAATTACTTAATTTTCTATTAATATACTTTCCTGTCTTTAATAGATTTTTCTATGCGAAGACAGTGGAGCTGTAAGCTTATGGTCGAGTAAAGAGGATGATGCTTGGAATCAATGGAGTGAAGATCTGTCAGTAGCTGAACATGATGGAGCTGTGTTAAGCGTAGACTGCTTAGATCCTAACAAGGAATATGTTACTGCTGGTGCAGATGGCAATATTAAGGTAAAAATTATGTTTTAGCCTAAGCAACATGAAATGAAAAAAAAAAATTAAACAACAAATCTAACAGAGTAAAATGTTGATAGTAAACTGTACAATTTTACAATATGAAATTGTTAAATAGCTTTTATTTTCAGGTGTGGGATACAATAGACTTGATTTGTATAAGAAATTACTTTGCAGCTCATAGTAGGTCCATCTATGGAGTCTCAGTCAGACCCAGGTCTCATACAAGTTTTGCTACTGGATCATTGGATTATTTTGTTTCTTTGTGGTATGACAAAATTGATTTACCAGCTTTAGGTAAATATTATCATTAAAAAAAAAATTGTTTATATTTTCAAAATCATGACATAATTAACTTTTATTTTTTATTCCAGAATTATTTAAAAATGATTGTGGAGTCAGATGCTTGCAGTGGTTCGATGAAAATAATTTGATATTTGGTGATGAAGCTGGTTTTATTAGTTTGATAGATATACGGAAACCAGAAACTGCAACTAAACTTATCGAACTATCAGCTGCTGTCCATAAAATAGTTATTCAACCAGAGTAAGTTTTTAATTGCACATTTCATACTTAAGGTTCACAGAGTTGATGTCGACTCAAATTTAAAAACAGTAGTTTATTGACCATGATTTACTGTAATAAAAAGTCTATCAATGATATACTGATAAGATATGTTTTAAAATAAATATGTATTTTTTTTTTAACTTTAATATTTTTATATGTATAAACATCAGTTACTTTTGAGTTAAAGACAAATAATTAGTAAATGATCACTTAAAATAAAAATAATTGACTGTGAAAACAAAAATACAATGAAAAAATACATAAAAAATCACATTTCACTCCAAAATAAAGAAAGGAATGTAAATGCATACTATATCTATATCCAAATGTATTTTTTATTTCAGATGTAACAGACTGTCTGTGTGTTGTGATAATAAAATTGTATCAGTTTTTGACATCAGTGAAGATTTGAAACTGAGTTTAATTTATGAAAATAGAAATTTACACAGTAACTTTGTAAGAGGTATGGTGTGGGACAATGACGAGAGGAATGTCTTACATACCGTGGGATGGGATGGTGAATTAAAGACCCATAGATTACCATGTGATTAGGTATATGTAAGAAACATAATAAATGTAACCTTTTTATAACATTCTATTTTCTTTTTTTTAATCAAACCTAATATACTACACATAAAAAACTTTATTGTAAGATTTTCTTTTCAATTATGTCATTGAAAGAAAACTTTATTAATAAAAAATTGTAGCCCAATTTGGAAATATTTTTAGTAATCATGATTTAAAGCTATTTACATGCTTGTTGTACTTTATGAGTACCATTTATCAATAAAAATATATGACCTTAATCATAAAAATTGTGTAGCAGATGAATACCGTCTTCTTTGGAATATCAAATCAATAATGACAAAGGGAGAGAAATTAATGTTAGCTGGTACTAAGCTAATTTAACACGTTCAGTGCCAGCGACAAGCCTAGCGTGTTCATGCGAATTTCTATAGCCACGCCGCGAACACGCTAGGCTTGTTCTAAGAATTTCAGTGATATCTTAAAAACTAGGCTAAATTATTCATTCAAACTAATTGTGTGCAATCTTCAAGCGATAAGCTACTGAATTTTTAAGTGGCCCGTTAAAAATAATATTTTTTTTAATTTTAGAAAAAAATGTCTTTTGTAATGCCGGCGACACGCTAGGCTTGTTCACTTATTAAGGATAATCATAGATTGTCAAACTTTTTTTTCAACAAACCACATTTTATTTATGGCTTATTACCAATTTGTTGACAATTGAACTAATTTTGTTATTGTTTTCTCAAATTTGCGGAACTTTGTTACATTTTTTTTTGTACAAATATTATTATAAAAATTTATACACCTTTGTAGTAAAACTATATGAGCCGTAATTCTGCCATTTAATGACAAAGTTTATACTAAATTGTCTTACTTTGTGTTATGTTGATACTGATACTAATTATGTATTACAAGTACTTATATGTTAGTTCGATTAATCATTAGCTACCACATACATACACCAAATATATAAAATTAAACACTAAATAAGGCTGATTTACCTTAAAAATGTAAACTCATGTCAACTTCAAATTCGTGTTACAAGAATTGAAGTAATGAAACAATAAAACGAGTTTAGCTTACAAGAAGCTTGATTATTTTTTAATTATTTGTTTATTAATTATTACTTATTTAATTTTTCTTTATTATTATATCAAGACATGACACCGAATCGATATCCTATGACCTTTGAACATTTCTAGCAACTAATAAGAAAGTGAACGAAACACGTGAGATAAAAATTGATTTTAGAAATTAATAAGTTTGTATTTGAGAAAACAAAAAAAGAAGGTGGATTTTTATGGACACTTTATGAAGCGAAATTTAAACTCTGTTTTAATTTGTATTGAAAGTTCTATTTTATTTTATTTGATTGTACCTTGCTACTTTCAAACTGACCCGCGTCCTTTGCAGGGATACAACAGTAGATAACAGGTAACAGTATATATCATGAACAATTTTTTTATTGAAATACGAACCAAATCATAACGCGATAAGAAGTATATATCAAATTCGACACCAATATAAATATGATATGTGGGAATTTATTAAAAAGTTTTACAGCCACTGATGATGATGATGACACATTATGATGTTTACTTACTATAAAAGCGGTTTTTTGTCATAATTCCAGGATAAAACACTGACAACATTATTCTAAACACCTTAATTATTGCATAACATAAGAAATATTAACTAAAAAAGACCGTTTTAACAAAAAAATAATCATTTTTTTGTTCCTGTGCCAGTGGACACGCTACGCTTGTCCATACAATTTATCTTGCGATGCCGGGGACACGCTTAGCGTGTTCGCGGCATTATGTATGCCGGCATCGCTATAAGCATAGGAAAAATTTAGGTGGCAGTGAACGTGTTAAAATATAGTGAGGACAAATTGCTTCTTGTGGATCAGATGAAAAGCGTATATAGTTTACAGTTAATCAATTTAAGATCCTACTCATTATTCTAGTATGTTGCAGTTAAACTGTAAAAAACGTCAATTTTATGTACCAAATATAAAATTTTCTTACAAAAAAAAACATTCTTGGTCTCTCCTGTAAACATAATTTAGAGTATGTTTAGTTAAACACAGATTTATCTCATCTCTGTTATATTGATTTGGCTTTCCATTGAAGAAGACAACAATATTAACTAATTACTTCCTGAACACATAAAGTTGTTAATCCATTGAAAACTTATGGAAATCAACAGAACATGTGTTATTTTTATTTAAAAATAATTTGCAATTGTAATAATCTGCTAAGAATTCGTCGAACGGACACCCATATATTATAGTTAGTCATATGCAATACAAATAGACTTATAATTGTAGTAAGAATGTTCATTTATTTCAATTAAAACTTCATAGTATTCATAAATATAAAAATATAACTTAAATAACCTAGTTGCACCAAAAATAATATAAATTATATTTTATAATATGAATATAACAAACGAATATATATTTGCATACCTTAATTAGTTAAACGTATAAAATAAAATTTATAAATGTTAGTTTGTAATATTATGTTGGCTAAATTGGCCGGACTGAAGTTAGCTATCTGAGAACTTAAGAAGCCACTGATTCATACTCTTTCAAAGATTGGTTTGAAAAAAGTCTTTTTGTCTGATAGTTATCTAAATAAACCACAAACATATTTGACGTCGGTGCTAAGCCTCAGAATAAATCTTCATTAGTAAGAAATAAGAATTATATTCTATTTATTTTTTAATAGTATTCTTAATACATATTATCACAACCACTGTATTAAAACAGGAAATCGCGATTCCATACAAATAGTTTAAATAAAAGCATTACATTTGCTCATTGACTTTAAAAATCAACCGCCAACGAATTAAAACATTTTTTTCAAATTCAAATCGCTGTTATTTAGCCGCTAAAGTTACTAGACAAATATTTAAATATTGATAACATATATTATAGATGTCAGTCAAGTTTTAATTATAAATCAATCAATGATGTTCTAGTAAACAGATATGTTCTTAACGCGCAAAAAGTGAAGACTAGAAAACGTCCTAATTGGGACGTTTGCCTTTAGTCGTTTTACTTAGTAATACGTTATAATACATGATAATTACGTAGTAATACGTTTTGCGTAATTAAAACATTTAGTTATCCCTTTTACTTGTTTATTGTTTTTATCAAGCTATCCTTTTTACTTGTAACGAAATGTAAAATAACCGACCCTGGCGCGGCACATTTTTTTCTGTTTTTTAGTATGGGTATAACATATCTGTTTATCAGAATATCATTGACATCAATACTAATTTTAATTATACAATTAATGAAATAAAATTGATATTAAATCTAAATTGATAATCGATAATTGACTATATAATATTTATAACTGCACATGCGTACTCGCACATCAAACCTCTTTTGTTCCCATAAATAATTTCTCCGACAAACTTGATAATATTACATCATTCCGGCCAACTTAGATTGCGCCCACATTACTTACAAACTTAATACACTTTTGAAAAAAAACCCTAAACAGTCAATAATAATATATCATTTCTTTACAAAAAATACACTTAAAAATGATCTTTAAGTATCCGCAAAATTAAGTATAAGTGTTATACACGATGGTATAGAATATTTATTTATAATTTAAGGTATAGAAACATTTACAAAACGTTTTCTGAATACTTCCGTAATTAGTTGTTCTTTGGGGTACTCTAAAATCTTCTCATTATTGGGAACGTAAGAAAATCCATCGAAATGTGTAAATTCCCTCGCTATGTGATCTTCAAGACGATGAATTCGAAAAGGCGTCGTAACTGCCATTAAGTTTTCTGAAAAAAAAAGAAAAAATATATAAAACTGGTATAGTACGACACAATTTAGATGTAGCAGAGTACGCTCTCCTAAATTATCAATATTTATTTCTCATGTGAATATTATCTTTACACAAACGTAATAACTTGTAATATCATATGACCTGATATATTCGTCAATTTGGCACGTCGATTTAAATGCACTTGTTTTCTCGGGTTGAACTGACGCAAGAATATATAGCAACGAATAGCGTCGAATGGCGCGACAGGGAGCTATTTCTATTGGTCGTGTAAATCGGCAGTAATCGGTTTTATATTCATTTCATTGCATTTTCCGATGCTACATATAATTTGTGTCATACTATACATTAGAATGACATAAACCTTACGATTTTTCGAGAATTCTGTATTTTTTTCGTAAAACCCTTTCATATTTCTGTTAAACAAAATTAAATAATAATAATATTCTTTATAATAATAATATTCTTTATTGTACACCAAGACAGACACCAGACCAAGACAAGAGCAGAGATGGCCCAGTGGTTAGAACGCGTGCATCTTAACCGATGATTGCGGGTTCAAACCCAGGCAAGCACCGCTGATTCATGTGCTTAATTTGTCTTTATAATTCATCTCGTGCTCAGCGGTGAAGGAAAACATCGTGAGGAAACCTGCATGTGACAAATTTCATACAAATTCTGCCACATGTGTATTCCACCAACCCGCATTGGAACAGCGTGGTGGAATATGTTCCAAACCTTCTCCTTAAAGGGAGAGGAGGCCTTTAGCCCAGCAGTGGGAATTTACAGGCTGTTACTTTACTTTACTTTTACACCAAGACAAGTATAACACACAGGAAATAAATATAAGAAAATAAAGCATGGCACAAAAGGCGGCCTTATCGCTGAAAAGCGATCTCTTCCAGGCAACCTTGGGGCAGAGGAAATGGTCTATTAAAGGCATAGGTGTACAATCTTTTAAATATTTATTTGTACACAGATTTTTTTTTAATTTTATGAAATAATACCTTGAGCTACATATCTTTCCGACTGGTCTCCCGCAATAACTCGATAAAATGGCTGATCCCGCCCGAGGCCGAGATTGTCTTCAGTGGGTATCCGTAAGTGTGAGCCATCGAGTTCCCACCCGAGTATGATGCACATGTAGTTGTATACTTTATGGTAACATATCATACCCACAGCGAATGTTACATAACTGCGGTGTTTCTTAACTGAAACCTAAATTAATAAAATATTATATTTAAATATGTGTAAATCATGGCTTGAATTCTGATAGCTCATTCAATCAGCAGGGTTCAATCCTATAAGCTTTTTTTATATTTGAAGGAGTTAAAATAGTTTGCAAACTAACTAAAATGGTTTGTAAACTTTTGCGAGCATATATTTGTTTACTGTTGCTTAACAAATCCAAATATCCAACAACAAACGAGATGCAAGTCATTATATTTATTGAAAATATACGTGACTAATAACAAAAAACATTCAACAATTTGTAACAATAATTTTTTTTTTTGGCATGTTGCCAACTGTCACTTGGAAATGTTGCTCTACAAAAAGAGCGCTTTTACGATTCATTTGTGTTTATTTTTTATTATTTACAAGTAATAGCGACCAACCCCGGCTTCGCATGTAATTTTTTAATTACCAAAATTACGAATAATGTGCTACCAGTAAGAAAAATTTAGATTTGGATCATTAGTTCCTAAGTTTACACCCTACATAAAATATTAGAATAGAAGTTTAAATTAGTGTCTCATAGTCGAGACTTATACTCAGTGCGATAATTAATCCTAAACTTAAACTGGATTGGGTTAGTATTGATTATTAAATTTAATTTATTGTCACTTACGGTGTGATAAGCGACTTCTGGAGCCGGATTTAAATTTGCTAATGCCACCAACATCTGAAGATGTACATCATGTATCTGAAAGAATTTTACCACTTTATTTAATAGTCTATGTAATATATAAATACATATTTAAAATTATATAATATATAATAAGCAAATAGTTACATATGTCATATTGAGCGGCGTATCCATAACGGGAGTATCGGAGTGTTCTATCAGATATGTAAAGAAATTTTTGTAAGGATTGTGATTTATGTGTCTTGTACCGAGGAAGTCCAGAAGGTGAATCGCATTTTGGGTTTTGCTGAAAATTAAGATATCAGACACTTAACACATTTCATCCGAAGAGCTATTTTGCATTTTCTCTTATATGACGTTTTGTTTTTGTTTTATATATATTTATAAGTTTGTTTTTACTCCTTTAAATATCGAGGCTATTTATTTTCAAGGTGACTTTCAATTATCCACTAGGATGGAATGCATGGGCTAATATTTTTAACTCACTTTATAAAGTTCCAAACTCCAAGTAAATAGAGTACATAGGTTATTAGCTATATTAAACAATACCATTGTATTATTTTATTATTATTATTAGTCATACATGTTTACTGCATATATAACATATATAAGTTTATTTTTGTAATGTTTCCCATTTTGCACCAAAAAAATATTATTATAATATTAAAAAAAAAATATTTTTCTAAAATCCAAACAAGCTATTACTGGAAATTTATTTACCAATCACGAATAGCCCCTTTCGATTTCATATAAGACGAATATATGTACTGCAGGAGGGAGTCGGGAACGTATTCGTATTCACTGCTTGCGCTCTGCGAGAAAGGACACCGCCTCTTAGGGTTCACGGACCCGGTGATGAGGTCTATTGTGAACAACGGCGTACTTGGATCTTCATTGTTTTTCCATTCTAAGAATAAATGATTTGGAAATGCGATCAGGTCACATTTCACGCCAAGCCTCTTTGCAACAGCGTGATATATCACCGCATATGTTATGATGTTGCCATTGCTTTCATCTATTACCTGTAAAGTAAAACAAATCAATCTTCAATAGTTCATTGGAACTAATAGACTATTTGACAATGCGAAAAATAAACTGAGAATTAATGTAGTCAGTGTATATTATGCGTTTAAAAAAGGTTATTTACTAAATAAAGTTAAAAATAATACTTAATTTATTCAAAAATCCATAAATAAAAATTTTATAAACTTTGTTTTTCTACTATATATATCACAGATTAAAATACAGGAAAGTGACGTCACCGACCCCATTGCAGCGCCATATTGTCCAAGTAGCGTATTTGCGCGCTATTTAAATATGGAATTTTTAATATGATATTTTTACTGAAAGTGAACTTTTACTGGGTTCCCTAACTTCTAATAAATAATATAAAATGGATTTTAAAAACCAGTCAATTGCACCCGTGTGGAGCCGGGGCGGATGGCGCTAGTAGGAAGTAAGCGAATCACATTTTTGTTTCTTTAATTTTATTCTTTTTTACTAAAATAAATAAGCAATATTCTTTAATTAGTACCTTTACCAAGTTTAAGGTTTTCACTTTGGTGCTCGCGCAAACAGAAAACTTTTCATCCTTATATATTACTTGCGTCAACGCAAGCAGCACCTCTTTATCGGAATATTTGAAATCCTCTTTTTCGTTGCTATTTTTTGAGTTCTCTTTTAGAACATTTTTAACTTTCTCTACTAAACCTTGGATCTAAAAAGAGAGAAACATTTTTTTTAATATATTTTTTAAGTTCTAACATATAAATATTTTTTTATAAATTGCAATACATTTGAATCCTACATACATGCTACCCTAATAAATATAGCCCAGACGCAATTAAGATCTGTATTATATAAAGGTAAAATGCATGTAAAGTAGGTAGCGTGCCCTAGTGGTTTGAACGGATGTAGCTTAGCCGATAAACCGAGTAATCTATTTTTAATAAAATTGAAATTGCCACATGTATCACACCCATCAACCCAAATAGGAGCACGGCGTTGGAATGAGCTCTAAACCATCTTTTGAAAGGGGAAAGTTACTTAATCCAGTGTGATATTAAGTGGACTGCTTACGATAAAAACATTATTAAGTTGGTCCCTGAAGACAAATTTTAAGTAAAATACTTTAATCGGCGGCTGACAAATTCGTCTAGTGACTATTTGATGGGGCTACTGTTTGAGGAAACTATTCCTGATTTCCTCGGATCCAAGAGCTCGTTGCGCAAAATTCTCAGACCAAAATTTAATAAAAATCTACCAGTTGGTAGATTTTTATTATTAAGCCAAATTCTCCCTTGTTAAATAAAATTCCCCTTATAACGAACTATGGAACAGACAGTACATCTGTATGTGCACACACACACACACACATAGATGCATTATATTCGATTGTTATAGCTTTTCTTTGGTATATCGTGTGCTTTTATTTTGTAGTTACCGTACCTTAAACTCAACCTCTTCATCCGTGTAAATGTTAATCGGGTCTATCCACTGCAGGAAGAAAGTTATAACAATTTCTGGCGTCAGCATGTTCCTCATATGCAGCTTTACCCATTTAATAGCAAGATATGTTTGGATCAAATGACGAAGGACTATTTTCGTATAATACATTACAGTCAATGTATACAGCGGTCTGAAACATCGCATGTAATTTAGAATAACATTTACACATAGTAGATACATTGTATTTTTTTTATGGTATATGTTGGAGGACGACCTTATGGGCCACCTGATGGTAAGTGTTCACCATCACCCGTAGACAATGACGCTGTAAGAAATATTAACTATTCCTTACATCGTCAATGTGCCACCAACCTTGGGAACTAAGAGGTTATGTCCCTTGGGCCTGTAGCTACACTGGCTCACTCACCCTTCAAACCGGAACACAACAATACTGAGTACTGTTATTTGGCGATAGAATAACTGATGAGTGGGTGGTACCTACCCAGACGGGCTTGCACAAAGCCCTACCACCAAGTAAATTGTAAATTGTACTGAAACTATTTTTTTAAATAATTATTGCTTAAAAGAAATAAAGGCACCAAATATTATCTATTAAGTATGATGCATGGATAGACAGAGCAACAAAATATTTATTTATATGTACCAATACAATGTAATACTATATTCCAACCAAAAGAGGAGAAAAGTAAATTAAACAACGTTTGACAGCAAATCAATTAATGCGATATCTTTTGGGGCTTGATTAATCTATGATATTCATTATAGATTTGCCAAATAATGGCGTCGAACTTCAAATAAAACTTATCTGCATTTCGGAAGGTTGTGTTTGTTGTATTCGAAAATAAGTAGTTATATGTCATAGTGTTGTATTATAAATGAATTATATTAATCGTAAAACCCTAAATAGGGCACAATAAAGCTAAGTAAATCGAGTGAAATACGTAAATCTATGGTTTGTTTATCTATATTCCTACGGTGGAATATCTTCCAAGCCCTCTCCTTAACCCTATACTTGACATTGTGCACTTAAATACACATTAAATTTAGATTTTTTTTTAAACACAATATTACATGGAATCGTTTTAATAATAACTCCAAGTGACTTTGTAAACGTCTCTTTACGTAAGAAAAATAAATCTAAATCTGTCTCGCTCACATATTGTCAGTAGTAAACAAAATGGCGAGCCGTCGGTCGGTGCATGCGCAACGCTCTGTAAGTATCGTATTTTATCTTAATCAAATTAGGTTATAAGTACGAAATTGTAATAATTTTAATTTTTTCAAGCTTTACGCAATTGTTTGTTTATATTATTTTTGTGATAAATGTTTTGAATATTCAGTAATTTACATTTTACTTTAGGTGTGCATTGAAATACACACTGCCTGGTGCATGGTGATTGACACAATAATTGTTGTGTATATTTAAATGCACACTGCTTGCTTTGCTGTGAATAACACCCTATTTGTCGAGTACATATAAATACACACTGCCAACGCTATAGACTATTACTTATTGTGAATGTTGAGTCTATAAACGCCTTTGTTTGAGCATTATTAAGGCTTCTTAGTACATATTCCTTGAAATTCCTATTTTTTAGCTTGCAATATTTTTTTTCAGATGACTAGAAGTCGAAAAATTCTAGCTTTGGTGCCTAAATGCGGAGCTAAATCTGATGTAGAATCTAGCGAATCTTCTGAAGATGAATTCCAGACCTGTAGGCCTCATCAAGATGTCTCCGAAGACAGTTCTTCTGTCCGATCAATAGCGTCATCCGTCGAAAATTTAAAGATCTCCGATAGTGATGACTGTGAGTATCGAGAAATATACGCCGTTGCGTCTGTCCATGAAGAGCCGAGATTTAGACACAGCACTACCAACTCTACTCCGTACTCACCTTCTATTCTTCAACATGATCCTGACATTATACCGCCTTCACCATCAGTTTATATTCCACCGTCACCATCTATAGACTCAATCTGCAGTCCCGTATCTTCAGCACCTGCCGCAACCACCGCTATTACTGCTAATGCTACTGTGCATCTTCGGCGGTATAAGAAAACTCCGGTGATCGTAAAAAGAACCGTATTAAAACCTACCAAAATGTCTCCTAAATGGACAAGATCGAAGTTTCAAGGATCAGCTCATTTAGAAGATAATATGCTTTTCGATTCTGTTGGTATTGAAAAATCGCCGCTTGATTACTTTAAGCTATTTTTAACTGACGATATACTAGAACTTATAGTTTATCATTCTAATTTATATTCTGTACAGAAAAAGGGCACTTCAATTAATATAACCAAAGACGATATCAAAGATTTTATAGCTATGAATATTTTAATGGGTGTTGTAGATATTCCGGCATACACTGATTATTGGTCAAATGAACTTAAATACAGTAAAATTGCTGACGTCATGACATTAAAGAAGTTTCAGTATATTCGACGTTATATTCATTTTAATGATAACTTAAAAGATGACGGTGACAGGTACTATAAAATAAGACCACTAGTAGAAAAAGTTCGTCGCAACTTTGCATTAAATATTCCTGAAGGAAAACGTTTCAGCATCGACGAGATGATGGTGCCTTATAAGGGCACTAGAGCCGGAAGTCGAAAACAATATGTCCGGAATAAACCCAAAAAATGGGGTTTTAAATTTTTCGTTCGTGCTTCACCATCTGGCCTCGTGCATGATTTTCTTATTTATGGAGGAGAAGATACTTTTAGACTTCATACTTTTACAGAAAAAGAAAAAGGAATGGGTCTTGGAGCCAAAGTTGTGATAGCTTTGGCCAATTCTATCAAGCAAAAACCATGCTCTGTTATATACTTTGACAACTTTTTTACGTCCATTGAATTAATGCATCACCTAAGGAGTGAGTACGGTATATTCTCCTTAGGTACAGTCAGGACAAATCGACTTCGTGGGGCAGAAAAAAAATTACCATCTGATAAAGAGTTGAAAAAAAAGGGCAGGGGAGCTTTTGCACAAGTCGTGTCTAACGAACACAATATAGCTGTTGTGAAGTGGTTCGATAACAAGTTTGTTGTGGCTGTAAGTACGTATGTGGACGCTTACCCTGTACAGAATATAATGCGGTACAAGAAAGAAGAAAAGAAGAAAGCTTTGGTCACATGCCCAAATTTAACAAAGCACTATAACGGAAACATGGGTGGAGTTGATCTAGCCGATATGTTAGTTGCTTTATACCGTACTGATTTGAAAGGCCATCGTTGGTATTTAGTATTGTTTTCACAGATTTTGGACATCTGCATCAATAATGCCTGGTTGCTGTATCGTCACGAGAATAATGGGAAACAAAAACTATTGCCACTTAAAAAGTTTCGAGTCGCTCTATTTAGGCAACTGCGTTTTTTTGAGAGGAGTTCTAATCTACAACCTGATGCTCTATACAAAGCTGTGAAAATAATAAAAAAACCAGTAGCGGAGAGGCCTGATAATGCTACTCGTTACGACCTAACGGGACATCTTCCTGCGTTTACGACAAAAGGCAGATGTAGACTATGTACGAAACATCAAACCAAATTTGTTTGTCCAAAGTGTAACGCACGGCTATGTATAGTTGAAGGTCGAAATTGCTTTATAGATTTTCATACAAAGTAGTATTTAAGTTTTTCATATTGTTACATAATAGATAGATATGTAAGTAAACTTTGATCTCAGAGCTTTAGGACTGAATATTGTGATTAATAATGATAAGAAGTTTAACTTTGTTTGAAAAAAAATGTTTAACTTATGTAACATGCGTTATTTATTGACCTAGTTCCTAACAGATCTCAAAACTTGTTAATATTTTTTAAGATTTATATTATTTTTACATTTTTGTTTATTTTTTCGTTTAGTTATAACATGGCAGTGTGCATGTAAAACCACGTTCTTCTTTATATTTTTTTTCTTGTGAGCTTGGCAGTGTGCACTGAAAGACACATAATATATCCTGAAAACTGAAATTCAGAGATTTTTTATTTTAATTTTCCTGGTATCCTTATAATCCAATTAACATAGATAAGTAGTAAAACTATAATTTTTTAAAGATTAAATTCTGTGCCAAGTATAGGGTTAATGGGAGTGGAGGCCATTAGCCCACCAGTGGGAAATTTACAGGCTGTTACTTTACTTTCTTTTTATGCATATTTCCGTCTGCACGAGAACCGTCCGCAAATTATAGGTACCCCTGACAATATGTATGCAAAATTTTGATAATGATCCATTGGGTATAGATAATATTAGTAGTAATCTATATTCATATTTTAATGTGAAAGTAACTCTGTCTGTCTGACGCTCTTTGACGACCAAACCGTTGAACCGAATTTGATGAAATTTGGTATGAAGAAAATTTGAACTACAAGAAACAACATAGGCTACTTTTTTGTCTGACACATGTCAACCACCACCTAAAATGCGAGCGAAACTGAGGGCGACTACTAGTATATAATAAAAATAAAGCAGTGTTATATGTATCCTATTTTAAACGTATAATGATTACTGTAATTTGTACAAATAATTCTCTGTAGATAATTAAAGACCATGTAGGTATTACAAGATATATTGAGATGGCCCAGTCGGTAGATAGCGTACATCTTTATCAAACAATGATTGCGGGTTCAAATCGATGCAAATTAAACTGAATTTTCATGTACTTATATATTTAGGAAAACTTCTTGAGGAAATCTGTGTGTGTCTGATTTGAATCAGACATATTTATATTCACCAAACCACATTGTAGCAACTTGGTGTAATTAGCTTCGAAGTTCGAACCATCTCCACAAAAGAAATCCGTCGCCCAGCTGTATGACATTTACAAGGCATTCCTTTTTTTTCATTCAAGGACCCAAAATTCAGTTGTATAACTTGATTATATATATGTTTAATACTAACCAACATTTGGCCCCAAGTACACTAATACAGTAGTATGACGTATTGTAAGTGTTAAGCGTAACTGTCATGCACACCAAGATAATAATGCTAACTTGTATGTTTCAGTTATTTTGTACTACGTAGTATGATATACTATTTAGACATAAAAAAAATCTAAGATAATATATAGGTAGGTATCCTTTTTGTCTAATACATAACAAATAATCCCCTAAAATGAAAGTGAAACTGGGGAGGACAACTAGTATCTAATACATTACTCAAAAAAAATAAGTTTTTGTATGAAGATATTTTTGCAATGAATAATTATGTTCTTAAAATATAACAAAGTATTTCAAAATACATACTTTACAATTGTTAGAGCATCTAAAATCTTAGTCCCTTTTTTTACAATGCCTTGTAGAATATGTACTGTGTAATAAAAACTTAAATTTGTTTCCGTTGCAAATGCAAAGAAGCTTCTCACATCTTCAATTGATACTTCATAGACTCTCCTAAAAAATATATCATTAAATAGAGTAAAACATATGTATTTTTTTATGATTATGCTAACACCCAGTACCCAGTATAAAATACCACAAAAACATATAAAAAATTTCATAACTTTATATACACATATACACAACAGATGTGATGTGACATATATGAATTATACAAAATGCAAAATACATTTTTGTATTTTTGTTGAATTATTTTTCATGAAACATTTGTACTATTTCATTTATCATGTATTATCACACTCATCCAAACATTATTAGTATTTTTATGAATAACAGATAATTACAATAATAAACAATTATATTGCTAATGAAAACCATATATAACAATCTACAAATATAAAAATACAAAAAAATTAAATGTTAGATTATTATTTTAATAATGTACTAGATATACTGTGAATCATAATTATGAGCATAGTTGAGCATTGACTAAGAAACATATTCCTGAGAATTCCCTGCCATTAAAATATCAATATTATCAGTATTTGCCATGATATTTCAATATAATCATACAATAAACATATCCAAATACATATTACTTACCAAAAAGATTTTGGAGACATTGAAACTAGTTCAATAAATATCTTTTTCTTTAGTTTATAATATTGAATCATTTCCCTTAACCATATGCAACTATTTTCTTCAACAACCGTGACAATTTCTTTGGGTAACCTGAATAATATAACAAATATATATTGAACAGTTATTTAAACTATAGTTCTTATGAATAATAATTCAAAAAAATAACTTACATTTCAGAATACTTAATTTTCCAAAGGTAATCATTATTTATTACAATGTCATAAAACCGTTTACATGTAAGAGAGAATCTGATGATATCTCGAGGCTCAATGTTTGTAAGAATTAATGATATTATTTCATCAGGCAAAGACGTTAGGGAAGTATTTATTTTAATGTTTTCCATGATTACATTACATGAATATTGCAGATATTTATATTATATTATTTACTCCGAATAAGTATTTATTTATGTTATATGAATTGAAATAAAAACAAAAACTGGCCGTGGATCTATTTACTTTTTGTTACATAAATATAATTTTGTGAAAATTAAAAGTGAATATTTTTTATTTTCTTGCGCGATTAATCGAAGTCTATTACGCTTCTACACGTTAAGTTCAATATTTATAAATTAATCATTAGTAGAATTACGGAATAAATATAATACGAAAATATTTTTCACAGATTTATTTATAAAAACAAACATGAAAATATTTTGATACTTCAAAGATTAAAGTCACAGTACTTAATCAATTTTGTCGTAAGTGTTGCACGATACTTAAAATTATTAATATTATGTATTGTATTTATATTTATTTTATGAACACAGTATTTTTAAACAAATCCGCATTATTAATAGGCTATTAGCATACATTATTCTATACTTCGATATTGTTGTTATTATAGAAAGTTAAAATTTGTACAATACAAATTGATAATAATCTCCGGGACTAATGAAACACTTCTCAAAAAAATAGAAGATTAAGTTATTTCTTAGTGTTATGGGCTGTAAATTATATTTATATAATATTATTTTCTTAATAAAAAAAATATACTCATGCGAAGTTGCGGCGGGTCGCTAAATATTTAAATAACTGTGTGGTGTGGAAAATGGAAGTTATATACTATTTAATAAAGTCATTTATTATTTGGGTAATTTGGAGACTCTGACAACCATCGTATAGTAAAAGGAATAAGAAGCAATTATTTAAGTCCATTGTTCCCATCCAGATATAGACTACACGTTTTATCGAATGGTGGCGAAAACAGTCCACTGTAACAATCCAGAAAAAAATTCAAAGTTCCCAAGTTTAAATTGAAATTAAGTATATTGTCATTTATAAAAACTAAATAGCCCTTTATACGATATACCTACAAATTGAATAAATGTTTGCATTCCATCATATTATTATATTACGATTATGCTGACCCCGAGTGTCTTCAATTTGACACCTTATGACATTGCCAAAATGACATTTTATTCATTTGACAGTTGTCACATCTTTCTCTTTTGAAGTTTTTGAATAGTTTTTTATCGTATTTCGTACATCTGCGTAAAATTAAAGTTAGAGATCACTCTTTGTGTGAATGTGGTCTAGACGAAGGTTCCTTATCCCATATATTGTTCTCCTGCCCCAATCTCATTCATCCTATATATGACGTTCTCCCTCCTAAAGTCCCTCGCCCTATTAACGTTGAATGTTTGTTAATGTTTGTGTTTAGTCCATTTTGTAAATTTCTATGTAAATATATTGAACGTAATAAGATTAAGTTGTAAATTATTTTGTGATTGTTGTTATGCATTTTAATAGTAGTTGCCTTATTTTATTTACTTTTTATGTAATTATTATTGTTGTGTTGTTTTAGGTTATGGGTCTCCAATTCGTCTAGTGCTATTATGCCTTCAAAATTAATTTGAGCATGTAATCTCGACCGAACCGATCAATCTCCATCGTGTCTTCTCCATCGCACGTGACATTGGCGAAATAATCTGTGCCTCTTTGGCACAAATAAAAGCCACAAAAAAAAAAAAAAAAAAAAAATATCGTATTTCGTGACTTCACTAATATTCAATTTTATAGGTTGTTAATTGTTATTTACGTTGATTTAATTACGTGCCTTGCATCGTGATTACCAAAATTTAATTTTAAGTTTCTTCATATATATAGGCTTGAAAAGTTTAATTAAATATAAGGTAAGTTTTCATAATATAGATTTTTACTTTTTTTATTCATGTAGAAAGAAAAAAAATATCTTAAATGTATGTGTTTAATTGTATATAAACAGAATTAATAAACAACGATAGTTTTCACATTAAAAATGGCCAAATTGGAAATGCTACAAACTTTGACTGGTCATAAAGGAATTGTTTGGAATGCTTCATGGCACCCTCATGGGAAAATGTTTGCATCATGCGGTGAAGATAAAATAATAAAGTTATGGAATAAAGAAGGAGAAAAATGGGTTATGAAAACTGTTCTAGTAGATGGGCATCAACGAACAATTAGAGAAGTAGCCTGGTCTCCTTGTGGAAATTTTTTGGCTTCTGCAAGTTTTGATGGAACAACAGCTATATGGGACAAAAAAAGTGGTGTGTATTAAATTTAATACTGCTATCTACATAAAAACAAACCTATCTATAAATTTCATATTTCATTAGGTCAATTTGAATGCAATGCTACCCTAGAAGGACATGAAAATGAAGTTAAGAGTGTAGCATGGTCCCCATCTGGTCAACTTCTAGCTACATGTGGCCGTGATAAATCAGTATGGGTTTGGGAAGTCGCTGGAGATGATGAATATGTCTGTGAAGCAGTTCTGAATGCCCACAATCAGGATGTCAAGAAAGTTTGTAAAATATTTAAATAAAGATGCAAATATATTACAGCAAAATGCAGAATAATTGTTACAAGTTTTTGTTTGTAGGTAGCATGGCATCCATCCTCAGACGTTTTGGCCTCTGCCTCATATGATAACACAGTTAAACTATACAAGGAAGACCAATTGGATAGTGACTGGGCCTGTATGGCCACCTTACATTCACATGAGTCGACAGTATGGGGTTTGGCATTTGATAAGACTGGTAAAAGATTAGCAACATGCAGTGATGACAAAACTGTCAAAATTTGGCAAGAATATAACGCTGATAATCAGGAGGGTGTTATTGTTGCTGATAGAGACTCAATATGGAAGTGTGTTTGCACCCTCTCTGGATATCACACCAGATGCATTTATGATATAGCTTGGTGTCACACATCTGGCCTGATTGCCACTGCTAGTGGTGATGATATTATAAGAGTATTCAAGGAAGCTGATAACTCAGATCCCAATGCACCACAATTTGACTTAATTTGTACCAAGCTTAATGCCCATTCACGAGATGTTAACTGTGTTAAATGGAACCCCTCTGGAAACCAGGAGTTAATATCTTGCAGTGATGATGGTGAAATCAAAATATGGAAATTGATTGAAGACTAAACAAATGGTGGAGTGATTAAACAAAATGATGAAAAATGTGTACAATGTTATTTCTTTAATAATGATATTTAGATATCATATTTTTTTTGTTAATATGTAAATAAAAATAATAAAAGCACAGTATCTTTATGATTTGTATTTCATTTATATTGTAAATGTTATGTAAGAGAAAATTTAATTTACATTTGGATGTGCAGTGTATGTGTATATTGTGAAAATCACTACTATTTCAAAAAATTTTCTTTTTATTTAAATTAGTAATAAACAATTTTAAAACCTTCAATTTTCCCCTGACTAAAAAAACTAACTTTTGTTTCAGTTATTACACAAGATCCTAACTGATGTTAAAACTTGTTAGAAATTTTGTAAAAAGTACTCATTTACAAAATTATTGTTCAACTCTCTCCAAAATGTCTAATGAAGAAAAAACTGGAGTTAAATTAAATGATGTAATATCTGTATTGGAAAAATTCGCTCCTAAACAACTTTCTGAGAGTTGGGATAATACAGGATTATTGGTTGAACCATATACACCAAGGTACAATGATGTTATTACAGTTGTAGAATTACTGATTATTTGCCTTTAATGTATATATTCAAGACTACATTGCTGTGGTATTTTCTTGCAGAAATATAAAGAAAATTTTACTAACTAATGATTTGACTGAAGATGTTGCTTTAGAAGCAGAAAAGAACAATTGTGAAATGGTAATTTCTTACCATCCTCCTATTTTTGCTCCTTTGAAGACTGTTATTCAAAGGTGAGTTATTAAAAAATAAATAGTTTTGATGGAGATTTGAGATACTAAATATAAAATATTTTAATTATTCTCTCTTTTGCAGCTCATGGAAGGAGCGGATTGTGTCATTATTACTTGAGAATCGCATTACATTGTATTCACCTCACACAAGTTGGGATTCCGTCAAAGGGGGTGTTAATGATTGGCTGGCATCTGCATTTCCCTTTGTTGAATCAGTTCCTATCATACCCGGCGTAGATCCTACAACAGGAGCTGGACGGTAAATATTCATTAGTATAATGCTAACTTTAAACCACCTTTAGCTAAATAGATCACAATCATTTAGTGAATTACGTACACTTAAAATTTAAATGAAGTCAACTCTGTTTAATGGATTAAAATTAAAACATACGTCCATTTGTAAAATGCTAAAGTTTTATTATAATTATAATATGAAATAAAAGGATGCTTAACTCTCTGCTCAATTGAGAGAGTCATCTAAAGTCACATAGTGATAGATGTTATTTTTCGATGAAATATATCGGCCCAAAAGAAGAATCATTAAAATTAAAACTCAAATCAAGTAAATTATTTTTTAACCCATATATTGTAAATGATACTTATTCTACGAAACTTTAAAATAATTGAATTCAATTTTGTATTTCAGGCTTCTGCATATTAATGAACACTTCGACTTATCTGAAGCTATTGAAAAAGTTAAAACTTTAACAGGCTTAAAACACGTGCGTTTGGCCATTGGCAAAGGGAGAGCCTTAACTGATCACGTAAAAACTGTAGCCCTGTGTGCTGGATCTGGAAGTTCTGTATTAAAAAAAGTCGCCGAAGCTGATTTATTTTTGACAGGTATTTTAAAATTTGTCAAATTCTTTACTGCTGATATTTATTTAAATTTATAATAGTTAGAAGTATTGCCTTATATGAAACTTGTACTTGTAAATTATGCAAAGTATTGTTTGGTTAAATTGACGACAGTTGAAAAAGTTTAAGCTATCGTAAATTATATAATAATTTAAACTTCATTCCATTTAAACTTATTTTAACAGTCTTGTTTAAGTTCACATGTTAGTATATTTGATTGTTAAGCCTTGCAATTGAATTTTAAACTAGTTACACCCAACCAATTTGAACAATATACATGTATACTTTTACATGTTATTTCAATCCAATTTAGTATTGTACTCGATTTGTGATTGTTTTTAAAAATGTTTTCTTAATCTAATTTAATTTTTTTAAGGTGAAATGCTTCATCATGATGTTCTCGATGCAACACAAAGAGGAATATCAGTAATTCTGACGAATCATTCTGATTCTGAGAGAGGGTTTTTAAGTGGATTTTCGTCTCACCTTCAAAACCAACTGGACAACAAAGTTCTAGTTTTAGTTAGCGAATATGATAGAGATCCCTTGACTACAGTGTAAGGAAGAATTGCAAAATAATAAAGAACTGTGATTTGTAATCATTTATTATTATGTTAAGTAATAGCAGTGTTAGGTTGATATTAAAATAATATTAAATACTAATTTGTGAGATCATTATTAATATTAAACAATACAAACTATCTTCATCCATGTATTTTCTTTCGTACAAGTATATTTAAAATATATCACCTTAATAAGCACATGAAAAACATTGAGCTATAGAAGTTGGCAAGATCGTATGTGCGTACTTGGTATCCGTTTTTTGTTTCTTAAATCCTCTTTGATTGTGTTCGACTGTCCATTGATGAGCTGGACTGAAATATGTATGTTGAGGTATGACTTATCTGCCATTCTTTTATTTTATTATTTATAGCATGCACAACTTTACTTTTTCAAAGCAATTTTGTTTATAATTTTATCATTATTACATTCTTGAGGGTTTTTATTTTCAACTGAAATCAATTTTCTTGTATACGTACCAGGCACCGATTTTATTTTGCAAATGGAAGAGACAGTTCCATTTTTATCGTCATAATTAATTACATATTTACTACGTTTTGATTTTGAGGACCGGTCGGGTTTTGTGTTAGAACTTGAGGTCTTTACTGTTTTATTGGTACTTAATTTCATAGCATATTGAAAACTTTGATTTTCTTCATTTGATTTTGTGGACGTTTTAATTTCTTTGGAAATATCTTTAGGTCGATCTACGGTCTTAGTTTTAGTAGCGTTTCGTATATTTGCTTCATGTTCCGCTGTAGCTTTACCAATATTAGCTACAACCATCTTTGAAATATCTTTATTCTCTTTTTTCTTTAGAGAGTTAGTATTAAATACTTCATATTTATTATTGCTCGTACTTGTGTTGATTTTATGTTTATCGTAAGAGCGCTGTCTGATAAATTTGTCTTGTAAGTGATCGGGAGTGGTTAATTTTTCAGTCCGTCTTGGATATTTTTTAGGTTGCTGACTGCTATCTTTCTTGATTTCATTTTTATTGTTTCTATTCACAACACTATGGTGTTCCTTAACTTTATCGGATACGTCGCCTTTATCAGCCGTCGCTATACTTCTTATTTTGTTAGTAGAAGATTTACTTGATTTGGAGTCATTTGCACTTATTAAAAGTCGCTGATCACTTAATCTTTGATTTTTGTCTTCAGAGATGGGAGTCTTCCGGTCTGGTTTTGTTTGTAGGTTAATATATACTGGTGATTCCGGTATGTTTCTATCTGGTTTTGTGTTTCGTAACGACTTAGAGCTCTCATTTTCTTTATTGTTTTTAACTCTTTTCAAAGATGTAGATTTGCTCCTTCTGAAAATAAATTATTCATATATAATAACTAAATTAGTTTTAAAGCAAAAATACATGAGTGATGTGTTGTAAAATAGTGCTTACCCTAGTGATGAATAATCATTTGTAAGATTGATTTTGATATCTTTTGGCCTTGGCATTTTTTCTTTCGTATATCTTGAAGGTACATTGTTATCAAAATGCGAAGATTTATATGTTTCTTTGCTTTTTTTGGAATTTCGATCTCCATCGGATTGAGGAAATTTTTCCAAATCTTGTTCAACAATTGGTTTTAAAATTCTTGGTTCTGCCCCTTTTCGTACTTGATCGCTGTAGATCGAACGCGGTTTAGGAGTTGGCGTAACGGTCAAATTATAGTTAGGTAAAATATTTTGATACTCTGGAGCTTCATCAGAATCGGCTTCGCTATTACAAACGCTACTAGATATTTGTTGAACTAATTTCACAGAATGAAATATCTCTTCTTGCATATTATCTTGACTGTGGATAACTTTAGATTTCTCACTGTCGTCGACTCCAAAATAGGCTAATTCGCTTCCACGCAGTTCTCTTATCTTAAGTTTATTTTGTGAACGAGACACCGCAGAATTTTTCACATCAGATGACCTATGTTTTAAAGGTTCTATAATTGCATTTTTCGTTTGTTTATAATTTGAGCTATCTCGCAGCTGTGGACCTGCAAATCGAACGTTTTTTTTATTGAACAAATGCGTAAGAAAGTAAAAATAAATATGAACATAATCAGAATAAATTAACATAAAAATTAGAATATATTAACATAAATGTAAAATCAACATAAAAAAAACTTGTCTATATACCTTTACTTCCTGTCCCAACGGTATTATTGAGAACAGTACTCAAATCACTTTCGCAGCTAGAATTAGTTTCATTACTGTGTCGTCTTTCTTGGAGTTGACGATTAATTAAAGAAACGGCACTCATAGTTGCCAAATGTTTCTTTGTGTCAAGATCATTTATACTATCATTAAAATTCCCAAATGCCATGTTCTCTCCTAGAAGATATGGTTTGGGTTTCGGGATTTTATTCTTGAGAATACTTTTAGTAGCTGCTGTATTCTCATCCGTTTCGCTTGTCTCGGTGTTTGAGATAACACTTTCATGAATATGATTATCCGTTAATTTGCTTTGTTCTCCAAAAAGTGTAATCGATTTATCAATTTTCTCATTCAAAGGAACGAAAGCACTTCTTCTTCTTCTAAAATCGTTAGAAGGTGGTGGTTTTTCATCGGTAGCAATAATATTAACTGTTCCAGTATCTACTGCAAAATGCAACTCAGTTTTACAAAATTCAACTTTTTTGGTCCTTCGGTCACTGTCGTCATACTTGGATGTTTCAGTTCGCTTTTCTTTAAAACTTTCTGTAGGTAATGTTATAGTTACTTTTCCAGTTGATTTTACTGTTATTTTATCTTCATTTTTTTGAAGTTCTGGAACATGAATAGGTTTGGGTGGGCTCATGTCCTTATATGAAGTTGACCTATTTCTTGAAAGCCATTCAGTGAAGGTCTCTTCTTGATTGGATCCCATTTTTTCAAAAATATTATGGTGTTTCTTACTGTTTAGTTGATCATTAACAATTTCTGAGGATTTACATATTCCACTATCAGTAGATGAGTCTATGGTGAAAGAATTGTTTTCAGATGATATACTTTTGTCGATAGGAGATGTACCCTCAAAGCTATAACTTTTCCTTCTATTATTCCAGTCATCACTGCCGTTTAACAGAGAAGTATACTTTAGAGTACTTAGAGCAACCGGTGCATCCAACAGAGGAGAAACTCTTGTGTTGATATTATGAATTTTATTTATATCCTCATTATGTTTACTTTGAAAACTCCTTCTTAATGTGCTTCTGCTACTAGTTCTAGAATCAAGATCAATTATACTTGCATTATCTGCTGAAGATGATTCCTCGCTAGGCATTCGAATAGAATTTTTTCTTGTCGAACCTCTCCATTTAGACGGTTCAGATATATCATAGTCGTCTGGTTCGGTAACTTTGTAATTTTCATTGTCTACTTCACTGTCTGGTAATAATTCTAAAGGCGTTGAAGATATTTCTAATGGTTTCGACGGTAAAGATGAAGGTTCTAAAAAATTATACCCCGATGATATGACCTGTAAATTAACGTAATTAGACGTTACTATTGTTTTAAATTAAAGAACCAATTTGATATTTAACATTTTATGGATTGAGACATATTTAAATAGCGATACATAAAATAATAAAATTGATGCAGATATTTATACGTCATGTTTACTAGTTTACCTTCTATAATTAAATCGAGGAGACATAATTTCTTACTAAAGTAACAAAGATTCAAAAAATATCTCAACACAAGTACTTAGTACGTGATTTTGATAATTATTAATTCACAAATCAGTGTATCATGTGTAACGTCAGCTAAGTTTTGACTGTCAACTGTTTTTTTTTTTCAATCAAAGAATTAGTACATACTTGTCTGGAGGAGTGCATCATGTAGGAAGAGGCCGGTGCTCCCGGACCCGCCGAGGAGTGGTAGGCGGCGCGCATTACGCGCACCTTCGCGCCCGGAGCACTCGCATGCAGAACTTCCATAGCGCGAGCGACTTGTCGTGTAACACCGCCTTCTATCACCTGGAATTATAAAATATTTTATTAGTATCTATTACGAAACCTCAGATTAACAAATGTTTAAGTTTTATTAAAATTTCCAACGAATTAAAGTATTTTCAATAAATCGTTTTTTTAACGGATTTCGTTAAAACATATTTTAAATAATCAAACCATACATAATTTAATCCTTTAAATCTATACACATACTCAGCAATGTCTACTTTAATATATTACTTACATTATTTCGCTCGATTCAGATGCAATATAATGAATATAATTACCAAAGAGAGATTAAATGACTGGTAACTGAATATCTAATATCTCGTAAATTAGATCAAGTTTGCGCAACTTGCAACGTGAACTTGCAAATGATATAAAATGATTACTAACCGACACCAGAATTTCCTTAAAATAATAGATCGTATTAATAAATGTAATACAAAAATTTTGTTAAACCAATGAGTAGAGTTTATACGATGTATTACGTACCTACATTTTGGCAGTATTTAATTAGACGATAAATAAAAATACAATAAATTGAATGAATTAATAATTTAATTTTACTTTTGGGCTGAATGATGACATTTTGCATCTTCCTTCTCACAGATCATTTGCTTATAAATTTCCTAATGGCCAATAGGCGCTAAATCTCATTAAGATGTAATGGCAAACTATAAATCGTAACCTGGTGATGTGTAAATCAAATTACTCTCAATGTACCAACAACATCGATGAAAATTACGTTTAAAAACGTCTTCAGTCTGCATTATGTCTAGTTGTAGGTTTTGATGTGAATTTAATAAGCACATTCTCATTTTGACCTTCATTCAAAACAGGTAAGTACATATTTATTGTTGTGAATGACGTGAACGTTGAGTGTGGGGGCGAAATGAAATGGTGACTGTGATTGCGATATTTAAAATAAGCGACGCTGTAAAGACGCTCTATTCGATATTATTAATACCACGTTATGTTATTATTACAGAGCCATTTTTTTTAATTAAATCGTTAGGTTACATAACAATGCAAGTATCCTTCCTGATTTAGTAATATTTCTTCAATTATGCCTTAAATGAATACTAATCATGATAAATTTCATAAAATAACAACAAAAACCTATAATTGTTAACAGTAAAGTCGTTTTATTTTACTTACGTTAAAAGTAAACTTATTCTAATTAGGATTGTGTTAGTCGGAAATACGGCTGTCTGTTACCTACTGGTTATAATAATGGATCAAGGTGACGTAGCTATCGGGTGACGTCATTATTATGCCAAATAAAACCAAAACTAAGGTCGTAATCACGATTTTCAAGTAAGTAAATAATATCTAGTATACATTTTAGTTTAAATAGGTACGTAACGGTTACATACATAAGTAGGTATATACTCCGTATTCATTGAACTGCGTCGGGATATTAAAAAAATATACTTGGCAACTTTTGTTCGGTCAACTCGCGTTATTGACAAAAGTTTCCTTAAATTAAATTAATAAAGTTGTCAATAAAAACCATAACGTTGTGTATTTGTTGGTGACTTTGTGCATAATTGCAATTTGTTAAAGGTAAATCACCATCAGAATTGTGCGAATTTTAGAAATGACTATGCGATGACCGGATGTCAGCCGCGAGGGACGCGGTAATCGGTCGATACTTGGTCATTGACATCAATCTGCATAAAAGAGAAATGTATTAAGCGCTCCCAAACACTAATGGTGACATCTTCTAATTCACTACCTTTTTCGTTTTTGTTCAATTGACTATAAATAATTAATCTCGATGATGAGACTTGCTAACTGTGCAGTATTAAAATAATTTAATACACAGGTGTACATATGTGTAAGTGCAATTGCAGGGTTCAGTTTGCTTTTACTTTCATTATCTGATAGGATAGCAAATCTAAAAAGACCTAAAGGTCAAAAGCCTTGAATCTGGAACGAAAAAGAGTGGACCCGAGGTTAACCCTAGGACCTCGAAATGAGCTTATAAGCCCTTAGACCATGATGATTGACAAAAATTGGTTTAAAAAAACCTACCTACCAAGTTCTACGATTACAAAATTTTGACATAATATAAAAATGTTCTGCATGAGTGAGATAAGATATCCCATTGGAAAAATGTAACGTAGATCTAAGTTATAAACAGAAGCCTAAATATCGATTTTCATATCTCTGTCTAATAAAAAAATTTTACACATTTTTCCCCTATTAGGACATGATTTGTTTTTAAAATAATTAGGTACATAGGTACTATAAAACAAAGTCTCTTCCCGTTGTGTATCTGTCCCTATGTATGTCTAGATCTCTAAAACAACGGAATGGATATTGAAGCGTTTTTTTTAATAGATAAAATGATTCAGAGCGAAGGTTTATTTGTAAAATATATGCATAATATAGTAGAGTAACACTGATGAGTATTATACACCTTAAAAGATCTATAAAAAGGTCGTGATGGTTTACGTATTGCATATGCGTTGTGTATTGGTGATGTTTACTTTCTACGAGAAATAATTCCTTAATTCTGAGGTGATTTTAAGCAATACATCATTAATCCTTATCCAATTAAGAACCTTAAATGCATTATGTAATTTTTAAAAATCAGTATAAACTGATTTAAAAGCTGTAAAAGTTGTATATACAGACATTCTGCGATATCGGGTCGTGTCACTATTACATTAATACTCTTAGTTCTCATCTTTATTTCAAAGAATAATGTTATAAGTTAAAATGTTAATGTTAATAAGGTAAAATGTTAACCTATGCGATTCAGCAGTTAGAGCATTGTATCGTATATGCGAGCATTAATCATTTTAAAATTTTCTTCAGTAATTTGTAGGCTAGGTAAGCATGTGGTATTAACCCCATTGAAAACAATTAGGTATAATACTTATCCATATATAAGATTTTAAATTAACATGGTTATTCTTATTACTAAAGTTATTAATTTCAGGATGTTTACCATGTTTCCGTAATGTCGAAATATCGAGCTCCACCGAATAAAAATAAAAAACATGGTAAATATCCCGAAATTAATAACATATCCATATATTTCATTTGCTAGGTACTTTGCATCTGTAGTTGCAGTAACATACTCGTGTTTAGACCGTTTGTCGGTAGAATATATGACGTACAAAATATGCACCTTAAAAATTTATATATTTACAATAATAAATTAAAACCTTAAAAATTGTAATTTTTAAGGTTTTGCTCTATACTTTTGGAAGTTAACCCAAAGTATCTACGCTTTCCGCTTTATTTAAGTGAACTTACCTACCATAGGTTGTGACTTAGACAATACAAAAATTAATGCAGATAATTCCATATATTTGTGACGCACTATATTGGATTTGAATGACGAAAATTTCTCGGAGTCTCCGGTTTTTCCGTTGTGTTTAAAATTAGAGTAATACAGATCGTTCTTAAAAGTTTTACGAAACCTACGATAAATATGATGAAATGGTAATCCTCAGCTTACGATTTTCAATTCGTATTATATCTAATATTATAATTGTGAAAAAAATTAACGTATAAAATTATATTTTAATTTATTATGTACGTATCAATGATGTTGTAGTAAACAGATATGTTATTAACGCGCAACAAGTGAAGACTAGAAAACGTCCAAATTGGGACGTTTGCCTTTAGTCGTTTTACGTAGTAATACGTTATAATACATCATAATTACGTAGTAATACGTTCTGCGTAATTAAAACATTTAGGTATCCCTTTTACTTATTGTTTTTATCAAGCTATCCTTTTTACTTTTAAAGACATGTAAAAATAAGCTAAAATAAACGGTCCCCGGCGCGGCACACTTTTTCTGTTGTTTAGTATGGATATAACATATCTGTTTATTAGAATATCATTGGTATGTATAGTATGTGTAAACGTATCAAACTGATTATCAACATGAAGAAAGAGGAGTCTCTTGTAAAAGTTCACCAAGTACCTACTAGTTACTACAAGTAATATGAGTTATAGATGATAAAAAGGCCTGGAGTTAATACCTGTTGACTTCCAAGTAGGATGTATTAATTTAAATAATTGTATTTAACTAACACGACTTTGTATTTTTTAAATGTTAAAAAAGAGTAACTACTGAGATTCTTCCCGGTTCTTCTCGGTAGAATCTACTTTCCGAACCGGTGGTAGCTTCACTTAATTATAAAATGACGATTCAAAAATGCTTGTAAAAGCCTACTTCAATAAAGTTTATTTTGATTTAATTTGATTTGGATAGACCAATATAATTATGTAGTTACCAGTTGCTATGGCCATATTTTGTCTTGTCATAAGACACGCGACTATGATACTAAAGATGTAAATAAATTAAATGTTAAAATAGAAATTGTATAATTTCATTGAACCTTAAGTGTTCTTAAATGTTCTTTACAAGTGTTATAAAAATATAATTCCAAAAAAATGTACAGCCCAGAAATATACTATAATTTATAAAACACAGTTACAGCTTAATGTACATTGTATATCGGCAGGAAAAAGAACACAAACGAATACAAAAATAATATTCGGTAGGCGCAACCTCACAGTATGGCCTTTGCGCAGGATGGATTTCCGGCATATTACACACTCTTCATGAATCGTGCTCAGAGATGGCCAAAACAAAGCGCAGCCAAAGCAGTTACATATGATTACTGGTATATTATTATGTTATTGTTTTGTTTAAGTACTAATTGCACTATACGCTAATTATTATGAGTCCTGCAGCGTAGACACCCTAGTTATACAAATTATACTCGACCAAACCGTAGACTATAAATTTTAGATATAGATAATTTTCTTATTTTTTTACTTATTGATTTATGTTCTTACAATTTGAGGTATAATTAGGATCAAGCGTATTTTCTTATAGTTATACATAATTTAATCGTTTTTTCTTTGCTGGGACACAACGTGTCGCGTGCTTAAATCACTTTCACTTTGTAAATGCCAAAGTGTGCAAACACATTTCTCCAACAAGTAGAAATTAGATATTTTTGAAAACCATCTCAATTACTTTTATTTGAAATTTAAATATACAACACGAGAAATAAGTAGTCATGAGTTATTTTTTCCCATGATTTGTGATTCCAATATATTAAAGGATATTTTATAATGTATCCAAGATGGGTGGTCGAATGCCAAATACTAATTTAATCAAAATTTCTATATTCAAAAGTCAAAGAGTAAAAGACATCAACGCGTTTGTCGCGTTAATATTAATATAATTTAAACAACAAAATAATTAACATGTTATTTATGTGTATTGATATTTCTAGCATTTCTGATGGTACTTAATTAAAGCTGTACGGTTATTTGAGATAATTTGTAGGTAATATTAAATTTTCTAAATGGCTATAGCATATTAGAAAATAAAATAAAAAATCATCATATATAGTAAACAAATGTTTGTAGGAAGTAAATTTTCCATGAGTTAAAGTTTTCTAATAGTTAGAAAATAACGTACAGCAAGAAACCTGGTAGTTTCCTCTAGTTGACGCTTTCTACATTGATAATGACGAGTGCTTCCCGCTTAATTGAATATGTTAGCGCCTTTTGTGTTCACTGTGTTAATGTTTACTTACACATAAGGCTCGCAACAAGTACCATCTAATTCATATTATATGATTTAGTGTTAAGGAAGACAATATTGTAGTAACTGTCGTAACTTTATGTAGAAGCAGACTTAGATATCAAATAAAAAAAATAAAAGATACCATAATTACTGTAACACAATAAAATAATACTATCAATAATCTGTACCAGTGCGTACAGTTACTTTTAAATAGACAAATAGGTACTTATTCTTATACATATATACCTATACTTACTTACCTATAAATAATCTATATATCCTATCTAGCCATCTACGTGACTTGTGTACGAAAATTCAACCAGACAATGTATGTTATATAAAAATAAAATTGAATTAAATGCAATTTGTTGGAAGTACAAAGTTAGTAACAACACAAGTATTCGTACGATTTTTTTTATATTTGATAAATGGCTCCAAAGTTTTTGCAATGTATTGTAAAACCTTTTGAAGTATAAACTTTTTATTTTTATTTTGTACGTAAATAAAGTGATAGTAAGAAGCAAGAATGTCAAATTAAGTGATTCGTATAAATAGGTACCTTCCTCATGCATACAACATATACATAATAAATATACAAAGTGTAAACAAAGACACACAAAATATAATTTTAACTGTGACTTTTAAAACAAATACTAGATAAAACTTTCAACTCATCAACTTCCTTATTTTCGATGCATTGTGTTGTTTAACCAGGTACAATTATTGATTTATATATTCCCCGAAAATAAAGAAACAAACTAAACTGGTCCAGTCTAGATACATTAAACGAATTGCTGTTGACCTTTATATCATCAGTATGAATGATTCATTTTCGCCTATCAAGCTATACCACTTGCCCGGGCGGTCGAGTCACGTTGAGTTTTTACACCATATTTGGAAATGACAAGTTTACGCTTTTGGCAATGACCGCTTGTAAACTTAAATGCCATAATCGTTGTTAAAAGAACTAAAGATATCTAGTACAAAAACATATCCAAATTGTATTGCCTATCCGGACAATTTGTTTAAATGACGAAAAAACGGAAACTAAACTATTACTTAAACAATGTGCTCTATTTCAAAAGGTTTCTAAATCATTATTTTCAGGACACTGTAAGCTTACTCCCACAATCAATGGAGGACATAACTTAATTCAAGGGTAACTCATATTTTGATTAATTCGAGATTGTTAAATTATATACATTTTGCAATAACACTTTACTGTTATTCTATTAATTTGAATAAGCATGTAACTTCGCACGTTTCCCATGGTACCTTCCCGTATTCGGCGGTTCCAGCCCACTCCCGGCGCCATTGACCCGCCACTTCCATGCCTGAGTCGTTGTGTTCGTTTTTCGATCGCTGCAGCTACACTCGCGAGAGATCAGATGAATCGCACTTTTACAACGCGACCACGTTCGCTCTTTGCGCTAGCGCGAAGCCTACTGTCAGCTAAAACTACAACTCATACCACGCAAAACTTACCTCACAAACTTTAATAAGTTTTATTTCTTCTCTTCGCAAAATCACTGTAGGCACGAATTCGATGTCAACGCCCACTATACATTTTAGCTACTACCCAGACTCAGGTCATTTCCTACGCATTTTCATTGTTGCAACAAGCCACATGGTATGCAATTCAAGTAAATTTTAGTTTGCATTATACTGAACGTCTTTTTACACTTTTCAATAGTGTTTTTTTTTGTTTTCTATTACGTAGTTATAAAATATAATAATTACTTAAGAAGTTTTTTCTATAAATTTGTACAGCACAAGGTATTAGGGCGATGACCTCTAAATTATAATCATCTTGCCACGCTTGTCCAGCTATTACTTATGTGTGTAAAGTTGATTAATTATTTTTAAAAACAAACAAGACGAGAGGCGACTTTCGGATGAAATTATTCACTTAATGATTTAAGTATAAGTGATGACGTAAGGATGGTGTAATTTAGAGTCGCTGCTATATTTGCTGCTTTTGTTTAAGAATAGTAAACATAATGAGGAATAAATGATCATTTAGCAATGTCCATAACAAATTTCTGATTGTTATGTTGCAATTACACTACACATATAATAATTTAAATAAAATATTTGCATGTTTGCCAATATACATTTAATAAAACATAACACTTATATTTTAATGAAGTGTGTTTGTGAACAGTTCACATACGGAATAAGCGAAACTCAATAATATACATTTTTAATTTTCTTTGTATTGACGCCAATGATATTCTAATAAACAGATATGTTATATCCATACTAAACAACAGAAAAAAGTGTGCCGGGAACCGTTTATTTTAGTTTATTTTTATATTTCGTTAAAAGATAGCTTGATAAAAACAATAAGTAAAAGGGATAACTAGGTGTTTTAATTACGCAAAACGTATTACTACGTAATTATGATGTATTATAACGTAATACTACGTAAAACAACTAAAGGCAAACATCCCAATTAGGACGTTTTCTAGTCTTCACTTTTTACGCGTTAATAACATATCTGTTTACTACAACATCATTGATTGACGCAATTTTGTTTCAATGATTTAAAAAAAAACCAAGATTATACAGAATTAGCATGTAAAAAATATTCCCCAATGTGTTGCTTATTTATTTAAATGGAATTAGTTACTTTTTATTTCAAAAATAAATACACTATTATTTAAACAATTATAAATATAATAATTTCAAAAAAGAATACAATATTATTTAAACGGCTCAAATCCATTAATTGAAATTTCAGTTTATTTCCAGGCAATAATTTAAAATAATAAAAATCTTTTTACTATATAATATAAAGTTGTTGAACAAACATGAGGTACATATTAAAAAAATCCATGATTTGTGTATATTAGACCTAAAAAATAAATAAAGATAAATGGTACTGTATCAAGAGCTATGGGCGTCCAACCTAAGATGGTTTATATAGAAATCTAAAATATAACTATTTGACTTTTTCAATTGGTGGATCTGGACCATAACATCATTCCTATCTTTATTTCTAGTATTATTTATTCTGCAGAATAATGCTATGAGAACATTTTCATATTGGTTGGTAAGACAAAAATTATAAAAAAGCTTTTGTTCACAACTGAAATTTCTACTTAGGCCATCTTTAAAAAATCTATAAAATAGCTGCTGGCCATTACTGCACATATTTTCAATTTCTGACCATTCTTCCTCATTTAATCCAAATAAGAGTCCAATCATTTTTCCTTTAACCACACATGTTACTTGCCTTGGTCCATCAGAAACTTTTAAGATAGCTGTCGATGAAACTAAGTTAGGCTTATATCGATTTATTTTTACTGATTCTAAAAAATAATCTGTCAAAACACCCCAACCCTTTGAATTTAATTTCATATGAAAGCATTCAGTCAATTTCACGGGGGTTACATTATCTACGAAGTCCTTAAATTGTTTTTCTACAGTAGATGCTTTCATAACCTTTAAGTCTTCTAAATTGATTTATAGCTTTGTTGAATATACTTTTTATGAATAAAGATTTGTTAAATCATATGTATACTGTAGTTTAAACTATTAAGCCTTGGATAAAGAATATTTCATTTTTTCGGGATTCGTTAGTTTTTATTTAAACTAATTGTTTTTATTGAAGTCTTCTCACTTCTCTAGATCTCAGATAAGGATAAGTAAATAGGAATTAAGTACTAGGTACAACTATAATATGTATGAATCGTTTTTATATTGTATTATCATACCTCTTATGTCAGAACAAGACAACAAGTAGTAAGTACCACAGACTACATAGTAGATGCATGTCATAATTGTGTTATAATATACTATTAAACTGTGTTATATGAATAGCAATAATGTTACACCTTTGTGATGAATAGTAATATTAATCTCAAATATTGAAAAAAAAAAAACTTTTTTTCATTATATATATTAAAGAAGGGATATTTTTGTACCAAACTAAAACTACAAAACAAAAATATTTAAAAATCTATGGTGTTATGTACCGTTCGTTCAAATTTTAATAAGAATATAAAAAGAATAAAGGAATTATCTATATGTATAATATACACATTCTCATGGTCTAAAGATCCGGAACATTTGGAGATTTCTAAAATACCATTTTGATTAGTTGTACCTACAACAAAATACAAAACAACCATTAAATAAAAACAAATAACATGTATTTTAAATAAAATCAAATTTCCACAATATGAACATGTTCCATTTTCTAAATACCGAATTTATAGTCATAAAATGATGTATTTTATGTGTGAGCTTGTGTAGTGAAGGTAATTAAAATTTGATATTCGGCTCAGTTATTGGTATAGTACCAATGATATTTTAATAAACTACTTTACTAGAACATCATTGTATAGTACCATATGGAGAATTTAGAATCTACCAATAGTCCAAGACTTTTAGATATCCGCTCTGCATAAAATCCTTCTACGTGATTTTTCGATCGGATTATGTCGGAGGGTGCCCCCCAAGTATAAAACCGAGTTTCTGTCGCCCGAAACCGCGATCGTTAGCCGCCATCTTGGATAAAGTTTTTTTGCATATATCTCGGAAACGGTGAGTTTTACGTCAAAAACCGAAGGAATCTTTTTTGTAAAGAATAAAATTTCCCACCTTTTTATACCAAACTTTTCCTCCTATTGCTGATATTTTCCGATATATTATTTATAGAATCGGTATAGCAATAATTGATAACTTGACAGTTGACAGATGACATGAGTGTTGGTCTATTGGTGAAATTAAAATTTACATAGGTAGCTATGACCGCATAATTATAGATTAAATGTAAGACTGAAGAGTGGAAGATATATTTTTAGTTTACATTTTAAACTTTTAGGTTATCCGATATTTTAGCATATTATTAAATCTATTACAAAACCACTTACTACAACCTGTACACAATATGGACTTCTGATACTGATTGAAAATGAGAATTGGTTGGTTTCATAAACTGGTGAACAAATGGCCCGGAAAGAAAATCTTTGGCATGTATAGATTTCTTCCTATGTTTTTCGTTTTGGGAGCAGCATTAGAATATTCTATGATCAATTGGCAAGTAGGTGAAGTGAGTTTTTATAACACTTTTAAAAAAAGGCAAGCAAAAACCATTGTTGAAGATAAAATTAAGAAATATTCATCAGCCGTTTAAAATGCCTGCTGGAGTTACTTGGGGTCAATATATTTCATTTTCCATGGCAGCTTTGGTCTCAATGCTAGCAGGATCACAAATGGTTCATATGCGTTATCACCCATTGGACGATCTTCAAAAGTATATAAATAAAGAATTACAGAACTTTCCAGAAAATATCCAAGAAAAGATAAAACAGGAGCTCAAAGAAGAAGGGGTGTTAAAATGAAGTGTAACAAATGAAGAACATGTGTTATGTAATGTTGTTGTTAATTCAAATTTTATTATAAGAGTTACTTTTACCCATTATTAAAATTATGTAGATAAACTAGTATAATATTGAAAAAGTTGTTGTTTGATTTCTAACATCATTTTATAATGATTTTTAATATTTAAATATGAAATAAAGTAAAATATCATTGAAGATGCTAAAAAAATAGAATAATGGATACTGTTTTACATACATAACCAAAAATGTATAAATCATGATCTATTTAAATAAATATCAACCTCATTTTTATCATTAATATATTGCAATTAAGTACACAAAATGGACATAAACACAATATTTTAAATTATTTCTAGAATTATCCCATCATCATCAGATTAATATTGAACATCTATTTACTATTTCATTTCTACTGATTAGCTTTGTGAGGCAGTGATCACCAACAATCTCATAAAATTAGCTAGTGACTCTTAGTTAACACTTGAAACAGAAATATTAATAAAAATGTATGGGTGTATATAAAAAACAATTTGATATTAAATTAATTTATTTATAATTTGGTATTTAACTTTGAGATATATTTACAATTAATTTACAAATTATATATAAATACACTATAATCTAGGTCAGACAAGAAAATCATTAGAAGGAAGTTATGATATAATATTATTACAGATTTTATTGTGTAATTAACACAATGTAACTTATAAATAAAATGAAGTAATATTTAATGGCATTTTTCAGGAGGCTAGCAGTTTTTTGCTAAAACTTAAGCTAAACGGTTTTTTATTTATTTTGAATTTTTTTCTCATATAAAACAAAGAAACTATTCTAAACATATTAGAAGTATGTTTATAGAAAAACTTAACAATGTTTAATACCTATATGGACATACTACTGAAATTATAAATCTTTCTGCAGTCTTTAATGATCTCTAGGATAAGGTCACCTTGACGAATTAGAAATAGTCCTTCGAATCCAATCAATATGTGATGTTACTGCGTCATATATTCTCGGACGACCTAGTCCAATTTTTGAGCAAGCAATACGCCATCCAGTTACACCTATTAAGGACCAGCGTTTCGAATTATCATCAAAGCACATCATTGAACTTCCTGCATATTCTTCTTCCTAAAAATACAAATTAGTTGAATAAAATATACAAAATAAAATATATATATCTGTTAAAAAATTATGGGACAACTTACATCACAATCATCTTGGTCATATAATGGTTCAGCACATATTCCATTTCCGGTAGCTATGCTAACATTTTCACAGGTATTCATAGAGGTTGGAACAACGTGCACTCTTTGTAACTGATCTCTATTTCTCGTCCAACCAAGAGTATTACAGACACTATTCTCATCCATTTTAAAACCGTCTTCTGGGAGGCAGGCTGGTCGGACAAAGTCTGTCATTTCGACAGGTTCCTCCAAACGCACCATTGCTAGCATGCTTCCTTCAACTGGCGAGCGTACCATACCGACGATGCGCTGTTCTTGCTGCCATGGAGTTGTGCTTTGAATTCTTACTGTACCTAATCTCGCAGTCCATTCAGCTTTTGGTTGGCCCTGGGATAAAGTATTACATGTTTAATTTGTCGCCAAAAGTTGATTTTGATTCTACCTACTATTCTATAGTATGTATGATCAACAATCAAGGATTATTTATCCATGTCAAAATAGATAATGATGGACTCACTTGGAAACATGATGCTGTTGTGATAAGCCACGATGGGTGCACGAGCACGGCGTCGCAGGCGTGTACGTGGGATCGGATTAGCGCTGCGTGCCACGGCCAGTCGCCCGGCCGCGCCGACCGCGGTAACCCTTCCACTCCCAGCGCCACTTGGGTACCACGAGCTGATGCAAGGCCGCATTCTGTTTACATAAACATTATGCATGTATAAATAATTTATGTATATAAATATTGTTTTGTGACCACAGAACACGGGTAGAGAGTCAGGCGAGAATAAATCTTTATTCTATTTATTTGATTGCTCAATGTTTCTCCATAATAATTAAACTCGAGGAAAGAACAAGTTGAGAGGGATAATAATATTAATCTTAAATTAGGAAGAGGCAGCTGCCTAAGTATTAGAGGCACATTTAAAAAATATATTACCCAGTGTTTTTTTTTTCATTTATATTTTCAGAAGCAAATGTTTGTTGATAATCTATACCAAATGACTATAAAATACTATACTACTTTACAAGTGTTTATGAACTATGAACAATTGAAAATAATGTTTACAATCGAGTTATGTGTTTATATATAAAATGTATAATATAAATAAAATCTCAATTGAGCACATGATAGTTAATTAACGGTAACTATACAACGCTGATAAACAGAATCACTAATTTGAAATATTCATATTACCTAAGTGGTCACAGATTATTTTAATGACTCTTCGCTGCGGACATTCACTTTTTATGAATGAAATTTCAGGCGCCGAGGGGTCAACGATCTCCACATATTCAGCGGTTTCTTTTCGATATTTATCTTTTATAGTTGACTCAGTCGTATCTTCATCGATTTCCTCCTCCAAATCAGGTACCGCTTCTGCTGATACAGCAGACCTATAACCATGAAATAAATATTTAAATAATGGTGATCGGAAGTATCCTGATCCGTTTCAGTCACGGTGGATATTTTTGGGACATTTTATAGTGCACAAGTAACTGCGTCGTATGTCTAATGGATATAAGACTGGGGATCCTAAGTTGCTGGTTGCAAACCCCAGGCCGGACGAATAAAAAAGAATAGGATTTTTTCTACAGAGAAATTATCAGTAACAACTCGGAGTCTAGAAGGTAGGAGTTGAGTTTAGTCCTAAACTGTCTCGGAAAGCACAAATATCCGCCTGAACTCTTTCCGGTCATTCAGGTATGTGATCTCATGAGTTTCAAAGAGTGATGGAAGGGAGAAACAGAAAGTGAACCTATGTTTGTGTGCAAACACAAATGTCTTATGACTCTGACTCTTATAACCCGGTCACTCTTATAAATCATATTTTCAAAATGAATTGAATATAATTAAATGTGAGCATACTTAAATGTGAGCGCAGTACACAGAGACGTGGCGACGTTCATAAGCGCGCGGCGGTCGGCCTCGTACGGCGCCGCGCATATCTTGCCCGCGCGCCCGCGCTCCGCCCACACCGCGTAGCCGGCGCGGCTGCGCACCGCGCCCAGTGTCGTCTCACTGGTTTCCCTCCTCCACGTGGCCAGGGAACGAGCTATCCACACTAAAAAGCCATAGTAAAATTTTAAACTATCTCAAAAAACAAGTTCATTATCTTAGCTTTAATCTGTAATTTAAGGATATTTAAAAAATTATTACAGCAGCCAGTTTCGTCGCTTCCGTCTGCACAGTCCGGCGTGCCGTCGCAGCGCAGGTGTGCGGGCAGGCAGCGCGGCAGCAGGGCGCAGCGCAGCGCGCCGGGCCCCGCCGCCGCGCAGTGCGAGCAGCTGCGCTCGTCGGACGCGTCCGCGCAGTCGGGCACGGCGTCGCATGCGCGCCGCGATAGTGCTAGTCGTTGCAAGCTGCCCATGCAATCTGTTTTTAAATAATAAAATAGACAGAATATAATTTTTTTTATTTCTATTAACAGAGATTATTCTTGAATTTTTTTCTCTTTAATGTTTCAAATTAGGATACAATTATATAGGTATAATAATAATCCTATTTTTTATTTGTAACTCAATATATTTAAAATATCTACTTTATTTATTTGCAATCATTAAAAAAAGGTTAAAAACACAGTAGGCAAAAAATGTACCTGGTTCTGGGGAACAGGAGCCGGGGCCGAAGTATTCAGGGAAGCGGGCGCAGTCAAAGTGTGGTCGCAGGCGCTCGGGCAGGCGCGCGCCGCAGCCCGCGTGGAAGGCGCGGCAGTACGAGCGACACGGCCGCACGAGCCGGTCACCCTCGCACCGAGGTTGTAACATTTGACATACGAAATCCTAGAATGCAAATCAATAACACCATCAAAAACTAAATTACTGTATTCACGGTATCAATGCATTTGCTTACTAGATACCTCAAGTAATATTTGACGCAATGGGTATATACTTTTTTAACTAACAGTACTTATTTTTTTGATTGATTGAATTTCAATATCTACATTTTCTGAAACTCATCTGGTCCGTTTATTATATTCAAATAATCTCCATTAAATGTGTACAATATAAGTCACAGATTCACAATACATCGTCGAATTGCCCTTTTTTCATTATTTTCAAAAGATTCAACGCGCAGTGAGGTGTAAATAAATATTTATAAAAACTAGTCGATTGTCAAATGTAGGTTAATCGAAAAGATTGCTACTCGACGAAAGATAAAAAATAAAAATTACTTGTGCTAGATGAGAGCATTCCGCGTCCAACAGCTCCCTGAACGCGACGAGATCACGCAGTAAGACTTCTTTGGAGCTGTGTCCAACCAAGTTGGGGTAAGTGGTTATGTTGTAGGGCAGGTACGAACAAAGTGTCAAAGTCAAGGGAGAACACTCCCGCAGATCTTCCTCGATTTCGAAAGTAACGATTTCGGTGGTGGGAACTTCCGTGTTTGGTGCGTCACCTTCTTTTAAAGCTTGTGATGATATCACCGAACTTTCCTATTTAATAAAAATGATTAGCTTTTAATTGGAATTTTTATAAGTTTCCAAAAATAACATCACTTGCAATAAATACTTCATTCTTTGGTTTGTGATAATACCACTGACTAGTCATTCGTTTTGTCACAATAACAACAACAACAGCCTATACATTTTCCCACTGCTGGGAAAAGGTCTCATCTTATTTTGAGGCGAAAGTTTGGAACATATTCCACCACGCTGTTTCAATGCGAGTTGGTGGAAAACACATGTAGCAGAATTTCTAGGTCTCCTCACGATGTTTACTTCACCGCCGTGGACAAGATGAATTATAAATACAAATTAAGCATGAATATTAAGTGGTGCTTGCCTGGATTTGAACCGGCAATCATCGGTTAAGATGCACGTGTTCTAACCACTGGGCAATCTCGGCTCTGTAATTACACAACAAGTCCTGTCCCTATATCTTAGTTATAATGATTAAATAAAAAAAAAACCTCTATATGTAGCGTTGCTGGAAGTACTCCTAAAGTTTGAAAATACGGGGACAGCAGCTCTCGAGTCATTACCGCGGTCACGTCCGCCGTGCTCACTGCGGTAAAGATCGGTTCAAACGACACTTCGAAGTGCACTCGTGTTCCTTTCTCGGCGCTAAAACATTAACATACAAATTATATACTGATACTTTATTTCCTCACAAAAAGCTCTCAGTCCTACTATTTTTATGAGTATCTAGGAAAAAGAGATGTTTACGTCTAATTTATAAAACACTTAACGTAAGCAGAGACTTTATTAAATATAATTAGCTTTATATATCATAAAAATAATATAGGTATATATAGTAATGTTGTAAATGCGAAAGTACATCTGTCTGTCTGTCTGTCTATCAGTTACGCTTTCACGGCGAAGCCACTGAACTGATTTGACGAGCTTTAATAGAAGCACCTAAAATAAGGATTTAGACTACTTTTTTACCTTACACCTGATCAACATTCAAAATAAGAGCGAAGCCGTAAAAGTAAAAACTATTTGCCTAAAATAATAAATCAATACTTACCTCTGTGTACCTACCTACCTATCTACCAAGTATACTGTAAACCTAAACTATTTCATTCTATATTTATTGATTATTGTAATTTTATTCAATACATTTCAAAAGTTACTAATAAGATTACTTTGAACCTATTGAATGAAAAAATATATAAACAAATTGATAACCTCCTCCTTTTTGAAGTCGGTTGAAAAAATGTAAACGTATTTATTGGCTTTAAAAGCAACTAATTTACTTACTATCATTACAGTTCTAAAATCTATGTATATAAAAAAAGTTTTATTCATGGTAATAAAATCCATATTGTAAAATATGACACAGTAGGTCAGTTAAATGCAGTGATCCGTTTACATTAACCACGGTGTGATACTTTTATCATATTGACATGGGAAAGTTAGTGCGTGCTTGGGTTTCTAAGCTTTAAACTTTCTATGTTGTGCGTGTCTTAAACCTCTTTGAAGGTCATTTTGGCCCTTTCTTTTTCTGATCTGAATTATAAAATAGTGAAAAACGGAAACGAAATTTATTTGCATGACCTTTTATGATATTTTATTTTGCTTTATGATTAATTCATAAAGAATAAAAAAGTCAAAATAATAAAGAGATAAGCCTAAGATTAACCCCCACAGCTGGGCTTCTCCTCTCTAAGAGTTATTGTTATCAAGAGTAAAGAGCGTATTTCACGAATGCAGATTGACTATTATTGAAGATATTAATTAATCTGATATTGTATTCGTGACATCTCAATTGATGTTGTTTAATGTGAAAAGGATAACGAATCGGATGAATGATGTAAGGTTTTCTATTTTTGCTATCGGAAATAAAAAAAACGCGATCTCTTTGTTGTTAACAGCCCAGTAGCACGCTTGATCTTACCGCATGAGACTCTAGAAAGCGACTTTCTCCCACTTAAGCTACTATTTCTGAACAAGTTCCTTATAAGTTGCATGTTATAATATTAGCTATGAATGATAAAGCGAAAAAAAGAAAACTTTAACAATTTTTTTTTATTTTTTTATTTATTTCTTTTCATAATAAAACATACACATTAATATATTTTACAAGCCATTAAACCATTTTCTGGTTTGTATTGGCTAAGAAAAGTATTCGCATATACTATTTATTAAAACTAATATAAAACGGCAACATAAACGCCAAACAGCCCGTACGCCCAAACAATGCAAAACTGCATCCTTATTTTGTTATCCACTCATGACACTTTAACTAATATTTTTTTATTATAATTACTTACATACGTAATTACATATTACTACAAAAACATATATTTAAATATAAATATATATGAACCTATCAGGCGTTTCATAGTAAACAATAGATTTGTTGAGTTGCAGTACGATACGAGGTACGATAAATATTTTTTTTCATTATCAAAATATACTTAGGTAATTAAAGTAATGGTCGGTCATCGAATTGTTGAAAGACAATATATAATATAAACCTACCACTGGTATAGATTATTTTAACAGTGGTTAAATATTCTGTATATGTAAATGATACAACATGAACTTACTTGTCTAATGCGAGAATATCAGCGGCAACGAAGCAAGATCGTAACTCTGATTTTGTATAAGAGTCAAAGATCGCTTGTCTCAGTTCGCCCTCTCGTGTGGCGTTATCCTTAGCTTCAGGTATTATTTGATCTTGTGTGCCCCATGACGTAGCCACGAATGAACCACGAAATGTTTGCCGATTTAATGGATCTCCAAACAGGTACATATCTGCAATTAAATGCTTAATGTAATCAATTTTAATAAAATAATAAAATCGTGTCAAAAAAAAATTAATGACTGGTAGACACAAATAAAATACGTAAAAGGTTATATTTTTGCAATTTTATTTACGTTTTCGTATAAGTCAGAGAGAGATAATTTATTTTGAGTTGATTTTTACACGCTGTGTGTATGCTTTTTAATATTGATTGAATTTTTAATCGTATTATCATTGCTTCTCTTTTGTAATTGACTCTACCCGTCTACCCGTGACCACGAACGCTGTAAAGTGCTCGAAACGTCGGGATGTGAAAAATAATTAATATACGCGATTCAAATCCGTTATAACTAGTTTTATTTCAATGTGTAATAATCGCGAAAATTTAAGTAACTTATCTGTATCATTTTATGTTAATTATTTGCTTTTAATATGATGCCGTTAACTATAGCCTGTTTTTGTTTTTTTTTTTTTATATAATAAATAGAGGTGTACGAGTAAATAACACATCTGATGATAGCCCATTCGGTCATCACCGCCCACAGCCGACATTAGCTAAGAAATATTAATCATTCCTTACATCAACAATGCGCCGTCAACCTTGGGAACTGAGATGCTACTTCCCTTGTGCTGTATTTGCACTGGCTCACGCTTCAAGCCGGAATACAACAATACTTAGTACTGCTGTTTGGCGTTAGAATATCTGATAAGTGGATGGTACCTACCCAGATGGGTTTGCATAGAGTCCTACCAAGTAAATTTTTTATAATATGGCTAATACTGTTAAAGTATTTTTCCAGATAATGTGTAACAGCTTTTTGCTTTATGTATTCAGAGTAGAGACAAACTTATAGTAGGTAGAGGCGAATGCAAGGCCGCTCAGAACGACGGCCTTTTAACAGTGACGGGCTCAGTTAAATGTCACAGTATAGTCAGAAACATGCGATACCATTTTAATTAATTAAAGTTTACTTATTATTATTATCAACAAATCATTACTACTTGCCCTACTATCTTTGCCCCTTTTTTAATGTGTTATACATGGGATAATATACAATCCTAAAACACAACGATAGTATGTATAAAAATAAAACAATACTATTATCCAATTTTGGAAGAATTAAGAAAAATATGTATATAAAAATCTGTTTTCTTACGATACCTTTAATTTAAAAAAAATATCCCGGACAAACAGAGAGACATAAATGAAAATTATGTTTGTTTTGATATTAGTAATTTGCAATTAGATATAATTATGATTGATTGGTGACGGTGATATAGGAAGGTGATAAATGAAGGTGTTTATTTGTGTTCTAGCTACCTGTTCTGGCTACACACAGGTCCATGAAAGGACTTCTAAAAACTTTAAAAGACTACCTGCTAGGAAAGTTAAAATAGGATTCGATACTCTATTGTGAAATGTATTTATTATAAATATAAATCTTCCTCTCGAATTATTCTTTATTCATGATAACTGCATTAAAATCCATTACGTAATAAAAAAGGAAAGATAATAATAAACGACACATTTGTATGTTCCAAAATGATGTCGGTTTGGAGTATCAAACTTTGCGAAGTGATGTTAATCGGCAAACCAGAGAAATTTATTATTTTAAAACAAATGAATAATATTGGAGTATTTTTATATAATACTAGTAGGTACCGTAACTATCAGGACCGGTTCTCTAGTTTAGAGTCCCCAGGGCAGCGAAGAGACCTTACATATATTTGAACTCGGGGAAAACGAGTCATATTATTGAATAAAATATTCAAATTATTTGGAAGTGTATTATTTTCTAAAAGACAACAGCTTCCTGTACAATGCAAACTTGGAAGGGTCTATTGTGCAAAATCCCAGCATGAAAGCTTTTAATCACTTCCTCCGAACTCAGTCCTGGCTTTTCTAAATTTTAACACGATCTTCTTCTGGCTGAATTTGTCTGAATCTTTGGCATATAAAGGAAAGCAAAATATAATAAATTCATTATACTATGATGCTAGGTGGTATTGATAATAATAATTATTCTTGTACGTATAAAATCAATAAGTAGGGAAAGTAATTCATTATGTAGTTAATTGTAAATTAATTATTTGTTACAATTATTAGAATAAATATTTTATTTAACAAAATTATTCGTAACGATCTAGTATTCATAGTAATCGTAGATATTGAAATATAGACAAGCAGAATTGAGTTTCTTGTGCATATACCGTGTCCACAGTATTTATTCGGTGCCAAGATACATGACACGTGAGCCAATGAAGCCAAGGATTACAAGATTCAACGAGTGTTTAATAAAAGAATGAACAATTTATTACACCAGTATTAAGTTCCCTTGTACGTATGACGACAGAGAGACGTATTAATCGACACAATTAAAGAGATATAGTCGTTGAAGCAAATATTAATACGTACGTAATTCACCTAATTCATTTTTTTGCACTTAAAGTTAATTTCGAGTCATTTTCGAATCGAATAGACCTAAATACCGATTTTCAATCGAAATAATGTTCATAATAACTTTTATACCCCATTTAACTAGAAACATTCCATAAACGGTTAACTGCGCAAAATTCGGGCAGCGTGATGTGCGTCAGTTGGTCTTTTAAAATTTTATTAAGAATATATTTTTTTAAATAAAGCACTGGTAATTACGCTCACTTCCTTCTTTCACTTTTAACATTATATGAGAAAGATATGTGACTATCTATTTATTATGGTCTGACTGCGTTAGTTAGTAGCTTCGTAACAATTTATTATTTTAATTTCGGTTTTATTTTTTATGATGCATAAGCTGCGTTTAAAGTATATTAATAGAGGTACCAACGGCCGAGGTAGACAGCGACAGCAGCGAGCAGCAGCAACACGAGTAGGGCTGCAAGAGCCGCACAGCATCCTCGGCAAGACCGGCTGAGCTTGCGTCGTGTGAATCTGATGTCACTGCTCACTGACATGGTCGATTCCGGCGGCCGATGCGAGCGGCACCGACGCTGACCATTTCGGGACCATCCATAACCCAGCTGAAAACATTACATACTTTATTAAATATATCTATTTGTCGGGTTTGCATCATAAGTAACATTTAAATTAATTTTATTTTAGGATTCTTTGCCTCTGAGTTAGAGTATAGAGTGCAGGTAAATAGTACTAAAAAATAATCATTTACTTGTAATTATGATTTTTGTAAAATGTAGGTATAGCTTAGAGGAAGGCTGTTAAAATAATAAATTGGTGTTAACTATTTTGCGGAAGTGATCTTAACAACCTATTCATCATAACTAATTGGTATATTAATGTAAAGAGAAAGCTTTGTACCCCTTTTTAAGCATAAGCATTAATTCGAGTATGGAGGGGTATGAGTGCAGACAGGAGTTAAATTTATACAATATATGCGTAATAAATACATAGTATAAGGTTTTTTAAATCGTAATATGTCGTGCAGTTGAGTCGCAGTTTTCCTATTATTTCCTATTCCTACTTATTAATATAAATATTTGATACAAGCCATGAATTTCAGTCAAATGCCGACCAAATTATTCCCCTTTCAAATCAACTACCGAATAAGTATGCAATACTATTTTAATATGAGTCAGAAAAGCCGTTATAAGTATTATTTATAACGCTTTTAATTATTTTTAATTAAACATTCACCCAGAGGCAAAAATATATTTATATATCACTTCGTAATTTAGAAACTAAATCAAACAAACGCAAATATCGTAAAATACTATTCAAAGTTGCTTCTGTGCATCGGAAAAACGTAAATAAAACTTATAAAATTAATAATCGAAACGTATAATGTGTACTCATTTAGCAACTATTTAAATCTATCGGGGTACGAAAAGAAAGCGAATCGTTAAATTTTGTAGAACACAGCATTGGTGTGTAAAATAATGAGGACGGAATCGAACCGGTTAACGTTTTTAGATACAAAAACAACCTTTCGTCGTTTTAAGGTTAATTTTTACATTTATATGCGATTAAAAGATGACCTCATTATTTTTAAATATAACCAGAAACTGTTCAAATTCCACTTCTTATAAATAAATCATCTATATTTATTTTTTAATTATATTTACAATGTATTTTGTTATTGAACCGTTAGTAATTTGAGTTGAGTTTTATGGACTCATTTTACCTACTTTTAGTAATCTAAGAGTTTTAACCAAGCAGTCATGCTTCGACTCCGCTGATGAGTTTTACGTAATATGAGCCACGTAATTCATTATAGCTCTTACAAATAAGATTTTTCTGTGGCTCATTACGTACCTTGTGACTTTATATAGTGTAGTAAATGCAATAAAACTTGTACACATAATACTTTTTATGTAATTCGACGATTAAAAGGGATTGCAGAACAACTCTATCTGTAACAAGCTTTAAACCAAGTAAAGTAATTAAAAGAAAATGCTGGTTTAAACTAGAACAGCATTCAACATTTCGATTGTTCTTATTTTCTAGAGTGAAGCGTTTAAGTACAGTTTGAAAAACGGCAATACTCAATAGAATCATAAACTTTTTTAATATTTATCGTTATAGTAATTGAATGAATTTAACCATTTTCAAAATATAAACAAGATGTCGCTTTAGTAGTTTTGTGAGAAATAAAATTACAAAACTTAAAATAGCCCTACAATAAATATATATTATATGTGGAAATGGAAAGCTTATCGACATTCCGTAATAGGCTACATTAGGCCATAAGCGCCAGAAGCGGTCAAAATTGGTCATGTTGCGCCAACCGACTGGAGACTCCACGGGCAGACATTCAATCAAGTCAACACAAAGGTCGAACTGAAATATTGACTATCGTTTATTGGAAAACAATATTTGATTTGATTTGAAAGAGTTCGATGATCGTTGATTCGATTTATGTAATGTGAAAAAGACGTAATTTACTTAATCGTCTCTGTATTATTAGTTACAGGGTTAATAAACTTTGTAATTCGTTACTCTTTTTTATTTATTTTATAGCAATAAATAGAGAATCAAAGTAATGAATATTTACTAAAAAAAAAAGCCACATTTTTTTCAATACGAAATAATATACCGTTGATTAATACTTTTTACATTTCATATAGAAACGGTATATTTATTTACTAGATAATGGTTGGTATACTTAAATATAACTCAATGATATAAGTGTTAATAGGAGTAGTTAGTTGCTTTATTTTAGATTTTTTTTTTGCAACATGCACAGACGGCTTACCTAACAACCAAAAAATTACTGGTTATTGTATAGATAAGTTGAGAACACTCTGTGAAAATTATCTGATAGTTTATCGCGTTTAACTCTTTGAAAGTTATTTCTTGAACTTTGTAACAAATTATTTCGTAACAAAATTCGTAATACCGCAAATTATAACGAAATTATTATGTTCTTGCCATACAACAGAATACAAAACGCTGTCCGCTATTTCATGGCAACAAAAACATGACACGTTTATACGCTGGCAAACAACTGGCATTTGAAAATAAATACGCCGAACAAAGAGAATATCGAAAAGTGTTTGGAGTCAATTCCGTGTCTCAGGTCTGAGGTGAGGTGCGAGCAAGGTCATGCTTAGAGGTCAAAGAGAACTGAATTCCTAGGATGTAGAGTTGTTGTAATTTCAATAATTTAATTTTTTAATTAATAAATATGTAATTAAGTGAATTTATCATAATATATGTCTAAGAATATTTAGGTATAATGTGCTCTTTGTGTCAGAACCGGTGATATATGCGGAAATTAATGTTTCGTTTTTATTTATATTTCTAGCAACGTATAAGGCAAGGAAAAAATTTACTATTAATTAAATATCTTGATACACACCGTAATTTAAAGCCTATATTCACAACAACTGTTAATATTACAATTATATAATTAATATATATTAAACTGCTGATTGTTTACTGGTATTGTTATCTAGTATTTTCTCATGTTGTGACTTCGTTTGTCAATTTATTGATAAAGAACGTAAAAGGGTTTCCATTACAGCATGAATTGTTCCTTCTATTCGTTTAGTGAGGCATGTGCAAATTGCACTTGCCGCTACGACCTACATCTCCCCACGTTTTTGCTCTCAGGCGGCGGCAGCAAAATGCAAAGTCGGGCACGCCTTAGCCTTTTCGCCGGTTTCTATTGAGCTCTCCAGTTCCAACAATGCGAACACCTTCACTTTTATTCGGTTGCACAAACAATAAACTTTAATATTTTGGTAAACTCAAATGTCAATGACTGACTCTGTAGTATTTAATCTATAAACATATTTCGTAGGGTTCCAATATTGGTGGCTTTTCTAACAGTATATAAAATAATTATTTAAGGGATATTTATATTTATGTCAAATAAGTCTATTAGTAAATAGCGTACAACGATAAACAAATGGAGATAAAGTATAACTTAAATTTAAATTCCCAACTTAAACAACATCAACCAGAAAGAATTTAACCGAATAGTTTAAAACTTGTATTTAAGCTTACAAAAAATTAAGGCTAACAGCGTTTTTTTTTTAAATTATTTTCATATAGATTTATTAAATATGTATTGTAATGTTTGTGTCATTCAGATAAACTAGTTGTATATAATATCTCGTGACTCTTGTGTCATTACATCACAAGTAGATATGTAGACTACCGTTGTTAGGTGCTACCGGTGAGCGTAAGACATAAATAAAGATGGAAACTGTACGTCGCGAGCCGGTATGGAAGTGCCATGGAACCTTCATGTCCAAGTTTACATACACTTTATATAAATAATCATGTTATTTATACTAATAATATAAGCGCGAAAGTACCTCTTACTGTTACTATTTCGCGGTCAAACTACTTAACCGAATTTGATTAAATTTATTACGAAGCACGATTGTACCTCAAAATATGAATAGGCTTCTTTCTATACCCTAACAAGGACGAAGCCGCGGGCTAAAACTAGCAATATTATAACTATTCGTATGATTATTTTTTGAATTTGAGATTGATGACTTTTGATTTAAAGACTCAAAAAAGAAACCTTTGTTTTCGAACTGTTATACACCTCGGTAAGTACGCTGATTATTATTTCCTTCAATTGCTAATGAACTAATACGGTAAATTATTTATCATAATCACATTTCATTGAAATTACCCTAATTAGCACATAATTCGATCTTACATAAATTATAGTCGTCTATAGTCGGTCGCCGTTTCTATTTCTGCCCTGAATGACAGATGTAATTAGATCGCTGTTGCGAGTATTTAGTACCTCTTTTGCAACTTAAGCCACAGTTATGTACATACTACATTATGTATGAAAAGACGCGTTGATTACCTGTGTCATTTATTTAATCACTAATTAAATGTTAAAGGTATAACAGATTTGTATATAAATATATATTTGATAAATACGTAAAAAACTCCTCATTATAAGAAGTTCGTGATTTTGTTGAATATAGAAGTCCGTGAACTTTTAGGATTTGATCACCTTGTTGCAACGTTCTGTGGTTGGTTGTCGATTTTGTTACGCAATAACTAAAACTAATTTATGCGAAATTGGCATCTTAGCATCATAACCGTCGGAGATGGCGATAATATAATATTTACAACAAAGTATGAGACATAGATATCTGTCAAGAAGGCTTTCAATCTTCTTTGTCTTAAGACAATCGGCATTTATTTTTATTTGAAATATTTGTAAGGGTTCAAATTAATTTGTTTTTTTTTTTTTTTAATTCAATTCTTTATAAAGGTCGAATGTTTAAAATGTATCTTTGTATTGAAGGAGTTTATTCTTTTTGTGGAATGAACTTTAAGTTTAGGTTAGTTAGGTTTTAAGAGTACAATGCGAAACAAGTAAACATCTTGTATACATGAGACTGCCACCGTTCGCGTTGTGGTCAGCGAACTCGCAGCGACCCGGATCACGGATCACACGGCGGTCGGCGCCGTTAACATCCACTGACACACTTCCACTCTCGCTCCGTGATATACCGAATTATCAGCGAGAATACAGGTGTATTGTTATCGATGCGGCGAAACAAACCTCGCTTGTAAGATGGCGCGTTTCGTTCGCTAGATATTGAGATCTCTACCTACTTTTGGCGATATCTTTAATATTATTGTGTACAATTAACATAAAATACATAATTAAGGTTGCGAAATGCGAACAAATATCCGACAAGTGAAATAACAGTAAATTCTCGGTAAAAACTTTAATAATTTAGTTTCACGAACTTAATTTGAAACATGTATTTTTATATTATATTCACAAAACTGTGTTAATATTTATTTAGTGAGTGGGTTTCTCTGCGGAAAGATTCGCGAAGATAATTATAGATAGTAGAGTCTGCATTGTATTTAAAAAATTCAAGATGGTCGTTGCCGATCCATATGAAGGGAAGCCTTTATTTTGTTTTTAAGAAAGTAGTGTCTATAACTATATTCACTTATCTATAATAAGAATGAACCCATTCATACTCTTATTATTACTAATATGAAATCAGCGAATGTGACGCCCTACTTCTTAAAATGTATATTTTATATTTATGTATGTAAATGTGCTCATTAAATAATATGGTGTGTTAAGGCGTGCCTTTTTCAAACAAGAAGTTTTGGAGTTTATTTCATCAACCTTAAATGCAGGCGTAATAAACTCTTAGTAGTCTGTTCTTCATTCCTACTTCCATTAGAATAGACTGTATTTATATTTAAGTAAATTATTTTCGTATTTTTGAAGACTGTTTGTTACATACTACTATATGTATGGTACTTGGAATTAGAACTTTGTGCAATCCCTTCAGGGCCGGTAGCTCAGGCTCATATATTCTTAGAAGCAAGACGTTGAAAATTTGAATTCAAATTGAATAATATACATTAAATAAATAGACAGTATGCTATACTTTCCATTTATTGTCCTAGGAGACAATACTCATTTCGTTTGCATATATGAAACTGCTGAATCAAATTAAATGCAACTTCATCAGAAGTTCATTACGCTTTTACGCGTCTGGTGTTTATTCCGAGTTGATTAAATCATATTTTGTTCACACGATCAGTGAGACGAAAGAAACCATCACGACTACACACTTCGCTTTAAATGGGAAAGTATGTGCTGCTGTTAACAAATATATGAGACTAGTAGTCGCCAGCGGCTTTGTTCGCATTTAAGGGTGATGGTTGTCATGTGGTTGTAATGCGGTAGATAGTCAGTTTGTAATGAGTTCTGTCTGTGTGTACTATCGAAAATAATTCAATTACTAGTAGTCGCTCTCGGCTTCACTAGTGTTTTTGTATGTTGGTTGTCAAAAGTTGAGTCGACATGGCCCAGTGGTTAGAACGCGTGCATCTTAACCGATGATTGCGGGTTCAAACCCAGGCAAGCACCGCTGATTCATGTGCTTAATTTGTCTTTATAATTCATCTCGTACTCGGCGGTGAAGGAAAAACATAGTGAGCAAACCTACATGTGACGAATTTCATAGAAATTCTGCCACATGTGTATTCCACCAACCCGCATTGGAACAGCGTGGTGATATACGTTCCAAACCTTCTCCTCTAAGGGAGAGGAGGCCTTTACCCCAGCAGTGGGAATTTACAGGCAGTTGTTGTTGTTTGTTGTTGTCAAAAGTAGCCTACATGTCCTTTCTTGGATATCAATTTTCCTTTATACCAAATTTCATCGGTTCAGCGGTTAAGTCTTGAAAGAGCAACAGACAGACAGATTAGTTACACTCATATTTATAATATTAATTTAGATCTTTTAGTTTTTACTGTAATTTTTAGTTAAAGTTTAACTATTGTAACAGTTTATTATACAGTGATCTCTACAGTCTTCTTCGCCAGTTCATTAAGCATAAATCAGAGAGCCATTTATGGTTAATACCAAATACGTTTAAATAAAAATAAAAACATTTGATCAAAATAGCGACTTCGATCAATATCGTGCTCTATTTATAAACAGTCGGTACCCGCAACACCACACGATCCACGAGTGAGAGGCAAACGCAAGGACATGCGACATTAAATCAGTTGAACTAAGTTTTAAATTTCCTACTCGCAGCGGAATGTGCGACCAATGCTAGATGCTACAACAACATTATTATAAATGTTTTATAACTCAATACACTATCATTTTTTTATGACGTAGGTGGCAGACGAGCAGGAAGGTCACCTGATGGAAAGTGACTACCACCGCCCATGAACATCTGCAACACCAGGGGGCTTGCAGGTGCGTTGCAGGCCTTTAAGAAAGGAGTACGCTCTTTTCTTGAAGGTTCCCATGTCGTATAGGTTCGGAAAAACCGTATAATTTAAATGAGCAACTGTTAAGTTTATTGCCGGTGCCCGCGCTCCAGTCCACATTTAGTAGTAGTGTAGTCCCGGAGGTAGTTTCACGTGTAATTGAGATTACAGATACGTAAAACATCTATTGACCAATCTTTGTCAATTATGTTATGGTTACAAAATTACACTTAGTTATGCCTAAGATACAGGAATCTCAGAGAATATACGTTGTGATTAATTTAAACAAAGAAATAATGGACAGGCTGTGTAATATTGATTTGTCACGTTAAATTATTTATATTGAGCTGGTTATAATATTCAACTTTATTGTTCTGACCTACCAGATACGTCAATTACTGGCAGCGATAAATCATCGTGTGGAAATAATCAATTAGTACGGTGTTTGTGGATAATAGCATTTTGGTTTTTATTCAAAAGCTCAAATAAGTAACAAAGAAACGTTTTTGTTAGGAGTATACCAGATTAGTTTATAGAAGTTATCGTCGAGACGATTATCTTCACGTTTATGTTGCGACAGTGTCTATACACTGGATAGCACACAGAAGACAGGGTGAGTCCTTCGCCCAGTCTTCTGATGTTTTATCTTCTGCAGAAATCCTTTTCTGCCGGACTACAGTAATAATAATACATTTTCATATTCAGACATAACCGCCTCTAGAGATTAAGTATAGTAAGACGGTTATTAATAAAGAAAATTTTAAGACACTTTCCAATAGCAATATATATGTTAATACTCATTGAATATCGCATGTCTCAATGCTGGAATCTATTTTATCGTATCAATAAACAATAAATTACCAATACCGAGAAATAAAAAAAAAATCATTCTTCGTTATAAAATAGTAATACTTATAGTATTTATATCGCTGTGTAATTTGTACATGTTAACAAATTATTAAGCAAAAGAAATCTATATATAATATTACTTACGAAATGACGTCAGATAGAGAAGTATGGAAGAAAGAAGATGCTACGCCGACCCCAAGTAAATTGGGATTAGGGCAGGAGAATGATTATTACTAGTAGAACTTTTACATTTATACTTTTAGCCGAGATTACTGAGTTATTGACATTTTTGTTTTAGCAAAACTAGAATTTGTTGCCCAAGATTTTTTATAATAATATTTCTTATAAACTGTTTCCGCAATCTATAAAAAAGCATTTGTCAAGTTATTGCTATTATGTTATTACTACTTTTTGTGTCTTTTTTTATGCAATAAGTCGGCACTTGCGACTATATTTAACTGCGACTTGAATTTGTCACCTATCATAGTTAAGTTATAGAACAAAAAAATATTAAAGGATTTAAATTACCTAGGTAGTTCTTTTTCTATGGCATAAATGTCGAGGAAAAAACTTTTATCAAACTATTAGCACATTAATACCAGCAATATAATTATATGCATATAAGACAATACATTCGCTAAAATGTTACACAATAATTAAAAATCTTCTCGGTTCACATGCATTTTGAAATGTATATAATTACATATTACGCGATTAGGAAAGTGAAACAATTAACTGGCTATTTATACATCTCGATTACTAGTCTCGTCTGGTCTGGTATGGTCTCTGGGGTAAGACTACAGCAATAATAATTTTTCTTTTCATTGTTGATTTATTCAAAAAAGGGACGCATAAATCTTTCAATATTTTATTGTAATTTTATAAATTTAGAAAAAATACTATGAAATTAAATTAACATGGTATTTTCAGATCATAGGTTTCGTATAGCATGTAGCATATTAGACTATAGGACTAAGGATATGTTCATTTATTGTCCATCACAATAGATACAAATCATACATTCAATGATCCCAATGGCGCTGACAAAATTATAATAGATTAATTAGTGATTTATAACTGAATTATATCAATAATAAATAGCTAATTTCCGAAATATGTACGTTGATTTGGCCTCTCATAAGTACATATTTAACAAAAACTCAGTAATCACTGTTGAAATAATGAATAAATTCACTACTTTAGATAGATTAAATCTATTTGTTAGCACACTATCAGGTAATCAATATCCAAATAAACACTATAGTAATTCGAGTTATCATAAGACTCAGTAAAATAGGACATGTAATTTCGGAAATACTAAAATGCGTTTCACAGAAGACATTGAGGAAAAGTTAAATGACGCGTACGATAACTAAATGTTTTAACATTAAGTATTTTATTGTTTTAGGAGTTGTTACGTCCATGCGTATTATATTTATTAGTAACAGCATGTAAATTTCCCACTGCTGGGCTAAGGCCTCTTCTTTTAAGAAGAAGGTTAAGAGCATACTCCACCACCCAGCTCCAATGCGGGTGACACTCAAATTCAATCAGTGTTCAGTGGTGTGTACAATCTGAACTCTCGACTTCATTTGCACGAATGCAACGCGATACAGCTTTTTGACAAGTCCTGGAAACTTTTACATTGGTAACTAAGAATAAATAATTATGAAATTGTATTTATGTTAAAGCAATATGAATATACTGATATATTAACTACGATCAATTCAGAGGTTTCCGTGTAATATCTACACAGAAAGACATTTTATAGTATATGAATATATTTTGCATTATGCAGTAATTGTTGTAGTATTTTTGTATTCTTAAAGTTATAGTAAAACATTAGATTTGAAGAGACCCTCATTATCTTTGTATTTGTTATTGTTTACAGTACGATACATTTTCCACGGTTAATAAAAGTTCCGTGGGTACATAAATATAAGTTTGAGGTCGCGTGAAATACTCAGTGCACTATAGAGACCATAAAACAAAGTTTCTTACTGCAGAGAAAGTGACAATTGTTTAGCGGTTATGAAGAAATTGTCGCGCAACTTAATAGATATCCCATTGATAAATCTTTCTATTCATTCCGACCGCTGTGAATCACATGCGTGCCAGATAAATTAATTAACACTTCACATTGCATTAATTAAAATCGCTAAACTCACCTCTGATTCCCAGCTGTCTTTTACGTTATGCGGTTTAGTCTCCTTCATGCTTCCAGAGAACGTCATCGCTACCCCTTACTCAGGGCGTTGCACTTTGCACGGTTTGTTTTTGAAGTTAACTTCGTAGAAAAAAAAAACAAACTATATCGAGTCCACTGTTCACAATACAAACCTTCACTTAATAGAACACTATCGCTTTCTGTTGTCTTTTTGTCGGATGGATGGGCAGAGTGTAAACATCGCGTGGAGAGCCTCTAGGGTACGTGACAGCGTGACACGTTGCGAGCCGTCGGAGGCCGCGAGTCGACTGGCGCGTGCGGCGGGCGGCGCGCTAACGGGTCCGCAGTCGCACTACAGTTAACTTTCTCCCGCAGCTTGTACGGCCATAAGTTGAGCGCTATCGAAAGTTTAAGCTACCTCCGCGGGTCAAAGTCTTCATTGAGACTCGATCGCTTTCATGGAAATTATATGATTTCATATTCGCTCGTATAATATAAATTGCTGTAGTTTTCTCCGCTGTCCATTTTAGCCGAGCAGCTCGGTTGTATATTTAGTAACGTTAGTTTGGGTCTGAGGTAAATCAAAAACAATAGAGTATAAAACTTAATGTATAATCATAGTATTTACAAACTTATGTTATATAAAACAAATATTTTATGGCTATCATTATATACTTACTAATACAACATGTCATTAATAATTTACACAATATTCAAAATAAAAGCAACAGTAAACCAAGTACTGACAGCAATAGTTCTAATAGCACAAAAAGATACGCGATATAAATGGAAATAAAAGAGATTCCATAATTTACATGGTACTAAAATTATGTACAGATAAAAAGGAATAACTTTCGATACAATTGAATATTATTTTCGTTAATACTTTAAATAATATGGCGATAATTTTGCATAAAACACCATTTCACAAATGAAGCAGTCAATGAAGTGAGAGTGTCTCCTCTAATCGTGTGGAATATGGTATAAATAAAGTAACATTTCGAATTCATCAACAAATTTATTTGTAATTCAATTAATGTAAAAACGCTTAGTAATCCGATACTAGATATTGTTGTACAAAATATAACTCTACCATGAAATACAAATTTATAGAAGAAAATCAACGTGTTGCTTTAGGACAGCACCATTCGACATTTTTCAAAGTCTTAGAAATTTATACAAATGAAAGTTTAATGTACTTAAATAATTATAAAACACTACAAATAAAAGTCTTATCACATTTTATGGTAATTAAGTATGTACATACTGAGTGACGCCGGGTGAATATCATTGCAACTTATTTCTTAACATTACTATGATCCACTGCAAAACTTAGTCAGTAATTTTGCATAATATACATATTTCAACGATTGCAAAAAGTTAGCTAGCTAAAAGAATTTAGTTGAGCTTTAGATCTTTGGAAATCTGAATTTCTTACGATTACAATATCGATAAACATCTACGTTTTATCTATACAACTTTAATTGCGATCTAACAAAATTGTTTAGAAAAATAAGTCGTCATTTTGGCTTCCACTTTACCCTAAAAATGGAATGGTCTCACGAGCAACCATCTTATTATTACTGAATAAATATTGTATTACCCGAACATTTTGAGTGTCGCATTACTTCCAATTGATTTGATGCCTAAGACTCTGAGCAATCCGCAACGCATCGTGTAGTGTGCGACTGACGACACATCCCGCCGGTATCGTATGGAGTTCCGAATACGCATCTAATGGCACCGCTACTGAACAGAACATTGCTTCAAATGCATCTTATCTATAAATTATTTTACGAAGTATTAAGATTTTTATAAAAATGTTAAACATTAAACTTCAAACCACACCACGATCGAAATCAAAGTATAACTCAGCAGCATTATTGCTCTCTATACTATAATTATTTCGTAAATATAATAGTAAATAAGGTAATGTATCATATACGAAACGATGGAGTAATCTCGAAGGCTTTATAATTATCTAATGAACAGCTACAGTTTTAATTAATTGTTTATATTTAATCGTTTACTCGATATCATCCAATTTCGAATGACTAACATTAGTCGAAGGCTAGAGCGCAACGAGTTTAAAAGTTGTTCCCGCCGGTTGTCCGCTGGCCGTCTGGAGCGACTGCACCAACTAGGGGGCACCACCGAGCACTCCCTACTGTACTGTACTGTACTGTACTGCAATCGTACCGTGTGCGAGCGAAGACATTCCTTACAATGTTATTGCTATTATTCATTTTAATTACAATATTTTCGATATAAATTATTTCGTTAAAACGTCAATTTCCGTGTGATTACTATATTCCGCTCTAGTCGTAAGTAGGCTCGATTGTCACACAACTTTTCCGAATCATCATTTCGAGACTCGTTCATAACTATAACAGGAATTTTATATCGTATTTTTTATAAAGTATCTCCCTGTACTAATCAATAAATAATTATTATTATCCGAATTTAAATAACGAAAAAAATATAATAACCAATTTAATAATAATAAAAAAACAATTTACGTAACCGAATATTGTGATCAAGTCAATAGTTTAAAAATATAAAGATATAATGACAGTAGTTGTATTACAAAATTAATTATTACCTTATGTATGATACACCGTAAACAACAGTTTATATAAAAATCTATTGAGTTATTTAGATAAGGTTAATTTAAGTGCTAAAAATACGTAAATACATAAGTATGCTAAAGTATAACTGGTGGATGTTTAGTCTTTAATATTACATTAAAATAATAATGGTTGTTTAGTATTATAAAAATAAATTACAAGTTGAAAATCAAGTGCGTATGCGTTCCAAGTTTAATTCAAATAGGTTCTAATCTAGCTACATTTTTATTCAACTTTAAAATAATATATGTTCTAGAAATTAAACAAACATATATATGCCGAGATATTTTAAAATGTCGACGTCAACAAGCTACGTCACAAACTCAGCGCATACGCCTTATAGGAATTAATCAAGTTGTGACCAAAAAACGACTGCAAGAAATAAATACGATAAAAATCGAAATCTAGCTTAACGACTACTTAGTTAAAAGCTAGCAATATAAGACAAATAAAAATCACAATTCTACATAATTACTAAATCGGATACGTCTCACATTCGAATACGACTCGCTAACATCTACGAGCTTCATAAACTCAATCTCCAACCACAGTAACCAGTATCACTAACCTTTCGCGAAGGTCAATTCAAAGAATGTATAGGTACGCTTAGGATACGCGAACTAAATATAAATCGTACTCGACGAGAATAAAGAAGACGAGATCTCACCACGCACGGCTCACACGCGACTTTAGAATATTTAACACTTTACCGTTCGTCCTGGTAGGTTATTGCATACGTATCTTCCTCGGGGCGGAAGAAGTCAATATATATCGAGAGCATCACAGGCACGCCGTCGGCTCGGGGACACGGGCACAGCCGTCATGGTCTATGGAACCTGCGAACAAGTATTCATATTTGACCACCAATCTGAAATACATTCACCAACATACCATTTAATTATTTTAAACAACAAACACATCTCGTGTAGCGAATACTGGGAAGGCTATGTTTCTTGTCGAAAGTATATTTTTACGCGTGGTAACCTTCGTAACAAAGGTCAGATTAGTACTAGAGTACTTCTGCCATTGTTGCCAACGCTAATCGTGCCAAAATATATGTTTACAAATAAAACCTGTCAGAAACAATTATACAATTAATAATTAATCTTAATTTCTCATTATTAATTTCATAAAATTTACACGGCACGAGACCATTTAGTTACCATAGTAATGCTTTATTGATATGATTACAAAACATACCGCAAGTCTTTTAGCAACAAGGCGACCAAAAGATACTGTGTTGATATTGAATATATCGACATTTATTATTATTAATAAATGTAATATTTTGTTATCTAACTAACTTATTTTTATTAGAATACATATACATTTTATTTTTTAATAATCCTACATCTAAATCAAAATAAACTTAGGCTCTTATAAGCACTTTTGAATCGTCATTTTACAATTAAGTGAAGTTACCACCGGTTCGGAAAGTAGATTCTACCGAGAAGAACCGGCAAGAAACTCAGTAGTTACTTTTTCTCAACATCTAAAAAATACAAAGTCATGTTAGTTCAAAACAATTATTTAAATTATTATATCCTGCTTGGAAGTCAACAGGTATTAACTCCACGCTTTTTTATCATCTATAAAATCTTGTATCGAATAATATGCTTTTTCTACCAATGTATTTTTTACAAACGATTTGAACTTACTAAACGGCAAAGTTAAAAATTTCTGCGGAATTTTATTATCATCACAAACATGTATTTGAAATACAGGTTTTTGGCGTATATTCCAACTATTTGATCGATTTCGCATTTATGGCTGTACGTTTGGTTCGCTCGTTCAGTGAAAGCGGGGTGATTTAACATAGCGGTGTGGTGTAAGTATGGCGGTACCTGGTGAGGTGCTTGCTGTCCTCGTGCACGGCCATCTCGGAGCTCTTGAACTCGTTGAGCTCTCGCCGTATGGCCGCCTTGTCGCGCGGCGTCAGGCGCGTCCACGGCTTGTCCGCGCGCCGGTCGTAGTCGTGCGCCTGCGCCAACACACGCACACACGGTCACAAACACGATACATAACAGGCAGGGCCGGATTTAGGGAAGGGCAACCGGGGCAAAAGCCCTGGGGCCTCCAAGTGGGGGCCACAACGGTTTTCAGAGAGTTAAAAAATACCGAGATATAGTCAAATTATAATAATGTTAATAACATACTATCTTTAAAGTTACCGATACAAATAAATAAATCGTAGCTTAGAGATTGAAATAAAAAAAAAACACTTATTAGGGTCTCCACGCTCCTGTTAGTCTAGGGCCTCCACTGCTTTGTAGCCCCAGGGCCTTCAGACATTTTAATCCGACTCTGATAACAGGCAGAATGTTATCGGAATGTTTTCTTTCGGATAATTTATAACGGCTCTTGGACAACGATTCGATGCCAGATAAAACGATTAAATAATAAATAAAATTGCACGTTGTAGTTCTGACAGTAGTCAATATAAGTACCTGTGTGACTTCAATGTAGTCACTGAATCTGATGATTTTCTTCTCTTTAAGTTCGTCTACCGTCGGCCGGAAGCTGAGTTTGCGCAATAGGTATCGTTTCTTTTCCTCTTTCTGCTTCTTCTCTTCCGCGGGGGACTGACCTGTAAAAAGTGACAAATTACAATTATTTTAACTGTAGGTGCATGTTTCTAAATCTTAATAACATATTAACACTCAATTAACACTTAATATAAAAAATATAAGTATGGCGCAGTGTCCATTCACGTACTTTTGAGTATGTTTCTCTCGACGAGCTCCTCGGCGGTGGGGCGCATAGACAGCCGGCGGATGAGGCGCGCTCCGATCGCTTCCCACGACTCCTGCCGCTCGTGTTCGCTCTGCACCACCAGGATGTTCCTGCGTGCGAACCACAACGATTTCTTAGCATTTATCCGTCAACGCTCGCCTACGACATTAGATCTTTCGGGTCAACTAACGCGAGACGATCTCCGAACGCCTTCGAGGTACCGATGAGACAATACATTCGCTCCAACTGATCGCGCGCACTGGCAATTGGCCGCCGACACAGAATATGCCAAAGCTTGTATGATGCCGAAAACACGTTCATAATGTGCGATTAACATAAACTCTTGGCTTAATCCCAAGACTCGTAATCTGGTCTAGATTTAATTGATAAGCTCAGATAGCTCTCCTTTCGATCGACTGTTCAATAACTTAAAAAAAACTCAGAACTTAACATGATATGGCAAAATATTTAACGGCGATATCACTTTTTTGAAATAAGCACTTCGAAAACATTTTATAAACATAAATAAGAGCGTCATAATTGAATTAAAAATCGAATAGAGGAAGTAGTTAAAATATATGGGTGTGAGTATGCAAACGAAAATAAAACTCCCAGGCGTTCCTACGAGCCGCGCAAATAATACTGTCACGAACGCAGCGGTCGTACTACTGAAGACTACGTGTCTTATACAACAATAGGAATCAATGAGATTGATTATTCTATATGAGGTTAATTTACTGAAATATTGTTCATTTCGCTCAACTGTATAACTACTTCCTTGAGTGAGCTAAATAAAAACATGCGGTCAAAATCGGTACTATATAAATAAAACTTTAACATTCAAAATTATTTTGAACCAGTAGACGCCCGCAGCTTCACTCACATTTTAGGGTATTGGTTGTCACATGTTAGGCAACAAAACCTTATGTTCAAGCCTTGGAGTTCAAGTTTTCTTTAAACCAAAATTCAAAAAATTCGGTTCAGCGGTTTTGTAATGAAAAAGCGATAAACCGACGTCTGACTGTCTTTAGTTACTTTTGCGTTTATGATATTTCCTAATGTAGATTGACATCTGATATGTCTATCACAATTTATAATTATTAAAAATCATTTTCTTTGTTTCCAAACTTAATATAAATAGAACCAAGAATTACAAAAAAATACTAAAAGTTATGCACCCGTCAGTATTTTGGTAAATACACAAAAGTTGATACATTTCGAATGACATTTCCTAAATTTCTACAAACTTTTATCAGATCACGTATGTGTATTAACGTAACGTGTTTTTTCGGTTCGTAACTATTGAATTCTCCCAGCTGTTCTAGAGAATGCGCGTGCCAGAGTTGGCTCAGTGCCTGAAAGTTTGATTATATTGGCAGCGTACAAGGTACTTCCTACTACAATTGTCTATTTACTACGATTTCAAGTGCGAATAATACGTAGAATAGGATTACACTGCAGCTCTAATAATATATTTACAAGCACGATGACAAAACGTTCGCAGAAATTCGATAGATGCTCTCACGATTAGTATATGTCTTAATTTTACATAAAACTATTTGCAGCTGGGCTGTGATCGTTCTTTCTGCGGTTGCACAACTCATTATATTGGCACGAGTAACTGAGCGCTCATTAATGTATAATGAACATACGAGACATTCAAAGTCTACTTTGCTCGTGTGCTTGTCAAGAGGGCTTTCGGTAGAAGTCTATCTGACGCCTTATACAACATTGTTACAAAACCAAGTGTATCAAATTCAAAGTACTTTATTTTTCCTAAGCCAGTATTAAAATGCTGTTAGTACAAGATGTGTGAAATTAGAAAAGTCGTTGGATGCATTAATACACAAACGCAACCTGTTAGATATTTAGCGACGAAGCAAAATTAACCATGAGCAACTGTAACCGGAATATTAAAAGAATTTAGTGAACGTAACGAAATTAACGAGAGTCGAGACGGCCCAGTGGTTAGAACGCGTGCATCTTAACCGATGATTGCGGGTTCAAACCCAGGCAAGCACCGCTGATTCATGTGCTTAATTTGTCTTTACAATTCATCTCGTGCTCAGCGGTGAAGGAAAACATCGTGAGGAAACCTGCATGTGACAAATTTCATAAAAATTCTGCCACATGTGTATTCCACCAACCCGCATTGGAACAGCGTGGTGGAATATGTTCCAAACCTTCTCCTCAAAGGGAGAGGAGGCCTTTAGCCCAGCAGTGGGAATTTACAGGCTGTTGTTGTTGTTGTTAGTGAACGACAAAATGTATGAGATCGCTTCCTGCAAACGACCGGAGAGCTATCAGGAGCGGGTTTAACCGACGGCTTAAGCCAGGGGGAGTGAGAGGCCTTGGGGCGGCAGGCGTACCTGTTGATGAGCTCCTGGCGGTCGGGGCGCAGCGCCAGCTTGATGTTGAGGCTCTCCTTGCGCGCGAGCTTGGCGGCCACGCGCTCCGACTCGCTGGAGTACTCGTCGCGGTACTCGGGCGCGCCCTCCCACGGCCGCGCGTTCTCCTTGTTCTCCAGCGTGTTGCCCACGCGCACCGGCCGGCTGCTGTCGAGGGGGCGACTGCCGTTATTACTCCGATAGCTCTTTGTACTATGGGCAGGGAACGAATATATAAATAAATATAAATATATAAATATGAGACAACATCACATACATTACTCCGATCCCAATGTAAGTAGCTGAAGGCACTTGTGTTATGGTAATCAGAAGTAACGACGGTATCACAAACACCCAGACCCAAGACAACATAGAAAACTAATGGTAATCTACATCGACTCGGCCGGGAATCGAACCCGGGACCTCAGAGTGGCGTACCCATGAAAACCGGTGTACACACCACTCGACCATGGAGGTCGAATACAAATCCAGTTCAGATTATAGAATATGTGTCGGGCGCGGCATTGAGGGGACGCGTGAACATTACACTACACCTGTTCTTTGTCACGTGCTATTGTTATTTCATTAGAGGTATTTAAATGTGCGAAATTACAATGTCCCAGCGTTCTGGAAAACGAGAGAAAAGCGAATGAATGTAATTTTATCGCTAATTAGTAAGGGATCGTCGAGGCAGACGTGCGTGACCGGCGTCGCACTCGTCGCCGTTATATTCCACAGCACGCTATTGTCATACGTTAATGAGATTTTAGTATTATATATTCTATTTATTAAATTGAAATGAAACATAAAATAATAAATAACCAAGGAATGAAATCAGATCTAATACTATAAGTGATTAAAATAAAATTCTTACATAGTTTTAATGAACATAGCGTTACTATTTGGTTCGCATATATTCGTTACTTTTATATGCAATTTAACCGACAGATACATAAACATGCAGTACAGACATAACAAGAGATAGAACAATAGCATAAACAGCCAAATATATCTATAAACATTAACCATTCAACAGACGACATAGAACTACGCGACTTACGATCTGGTATGTCAAGTACATTCAATCAGTTGTGGGTGTGTATCAGTTCAGCTAATTGTAGGATCTATTGTGGCGCGTGTGAGCGTGAGTTTGAGTGTGAGTGTGAGTGTGAGCGTGAGCGTGTGTCGTGTTAATGATCGTCGGCGCAGAGGTCGTGGAAGTGAGCGGACACTAGGTACATGAAGACAGATGATAGTCGGAAGCGTGCGATGCACGATGCATGGGCGAAGGCGAAGCGGACCGTCGGGAGGTCTGTGAGGCGCGACAACATCGACATAACGAGAGAGTGTTACCATATGCGGATCCTCGGCTTGGGCGGCGGCCGCCTGCTCGTCCGCATGATGGAAATAAACGCACACTTACAACATGGCCGCGGAAACCGATTCGTTGGCGATCGCTCATCGTTTACAGTATGGCAGTAACAGTGCAGTGGTACAGGAGTTGCAACACAAATTGCGACTCGCGCGGTCTTTTGTGTAACCGCGCGAAATTTTCCTGTCCACGTTAAGTATTGCTAATGCTTCTATTATTTAAATTGCTAATAAGGTTTACCACACGTATGAACGTTTATTCAATTGTCCACGTTTAACGCGCAATAACTTATTCACGTGTGTAATATGTTAAATATTTCAAAGCGACAATATTTTCATGTGAATTTTATGCACTATTCAATTTATTATAATTCGAATTAATTGTCAATGAAATAATTATTGTTTTATTCGTGGAATTTAGTCTATCGCACTAAAATATCTTCTAAAACTAAACAACACTAATTAATTTCACAGAAATATTATTTTAACAACGGAAAGTTTATAAATTATTTTTATCATTATAAAGTAAATATTGTAATTGTTATAGTATTGTTGCAAAGATTAAGAATTTCTGTTACTATTGATATCTCAAGTCACGTATCTTGCAAACGGTTATGAGTGACGTAAGGGGCGTATACTGACTTAAAGCTGGCGTGGTGGTGGTCCTGGCGCGGCGCGAGCGGCGTGGCGAGCGGCGTGCCGGCGGGCGAGGCGGCAGGCGCGGGCCGCTTCTTGAGCGCCGACTTGAGCGGCACGGCGTTGAACAGCGGCTCCTTCGGCGGGATCTCCTCCACGCGGGACGTGTCCGCCGCGCCCGCATCCGTCTCCTCCTCTTCCTGCGAGTCTTCCTCTTCGGCTGACGAAGCGACCGACCGGATCGTATTAATTTGAGTCGTGCGAGGCGAAACTTATAAAGTTTACATTTGATCAAACATATTATACAAACATAAAATATTATATTATATAAAATACCGGGAAAATTACCCGCAAGCTGGTTGCATTTAAGACCAATATTTAAAATGAAGGTGCAATTTTATATAATTTGAATATATTAATTTGTAAAGAAGCATTTCGATTTGTTATTCGTTAATACTAACAATCGGACTGTGTGTTCGTAAGCTGATGCGTGTGGTGGTGTCGCGTGGGACTGGGCGAGCTGAACATGGGTGGTGGCGGGATGGGCCCGATCTCCGAGAGCGCGATGGGCGGTTCCGGCAGTTCCGACAGCATCAGCTGCTCCTCCGCACTGACGTCGCCCTCGCTGCCTCCACCCACGCCACCCATGCCGCCATACCCCACTACAAGTACAAATATTATGTCAGCGTAAGGCAGTAAGCTAGCAACCGAAACCTTTGTGATATAGTAAAACGTCCAGACAAAATTGTATGTATTGCGAGAGATATAAGTAGGTGGATATATATTCGAAAGACGTGGCACATATTGCGAGAATAGATATTTCATGGTATAGTAAAATAGGAAATCGTTGGCAATGTTATTCATACTCATCGTAAGAGAATAAATTTAAAATAAAATTTTGATATTACTAAACATCATATTTGACTTTTAAGTTTTAACTATACATGTATAACATATTTATAAAGCAATTCAACACACGACACGTTACGATGGTATAAAAATGAAAACGATAGAGAATAGATAACTCACAATGCGAAAGTTTAAGCATAACGCTAAAGGAATTTCTCGTCATTGTGAGTGGTATGACGGATGATTTTCCTTAAGCGGATGATAATGATGGCATTCGAGACGTGACTCACCGTCGCTTTGATAGCATATCCGCCTCGGGAGCTTGCCCGCGCTCAAAGAGTTCGGTCTCTCGGGTCTCACTAATTCGCCACCATTCTCCAATTTATCTTTCTTTGGTTCTGAAAAGATTGAAAGAAAAAGTTAATAAAACATAAGTTATTTATCCATTCGGAAGACACTTTCTGAAACAATGAGTAGAGCCGAATTTACTAATCTTACTAAATAATGAAACATTCATTGGTCGCCTGTTGCGTCATCGGTCGCCAAGGACCAATTACCATTGAGATTAAAGTCAGACGAATTAATCTAACTTTAATCAGCTTGTCAGAAACTAGACGTATTAGTGATAACATATGTAACTCCAAAGTCTCCATGTCATAAGTATAATTACCTAATTTATAGTTTATTAAAATAATTTAATTCAATTCAATTCTTAGTTTAATGGCTTGTAGTTGTGCCGGCAGGGCACAAAATAATTTATATTTAAGTTATATATCAAATGAAAAAAAATCTGTAACTGCTGCCATAATTATTATTAGTATTTTTTTATTTATCATACCAATTAAATAGATCCTTAATTAGTCTGGCTTTTCGCTGGCTGATGTTGTCTATAAACTTAATAAAGGTAAAATCTAGATTTAACTAAAGATAGTTCTCGTTAGACCTTGTTTACTATTACACATGGCGTTTGACCTAAATACTTTTATTCGATATTTATGGCACTAGTGGTTTATAAACAGCGTGAATATCAAAGTTTCAATGCCATCAGGAGTAATTGAACAAGCGAACCGGGAACGCGGCGTCACCATACAATGTCGATAGGACTAAAAATAGCGACAGTCGAGCGACGATCTGTGGCACGCGACTCCCATTCATTGCCGGCGCCGACACCTATCGGCCTTCAACACATGCCGCTGTTTATTATTAACACGTCCTGTCTCCCGTACCAGGCACGCAGTAGTCAAATCTAGATCGCCGACGAAAGGAGTCTGATATACGTTTCGATACTGATAATACGATAAGTTACAACTCCGTCGAGTGCCTAACCTTGCGTGACGAAATACAATAACTTGCACCTGGCAGCGCCACTTTGCTATTTTCACGATTCGCAATGAAATTGCTTAAGAAAAAATTTCATCATAGTTCTATTACATTAGAATTCCTTATGAAAGAAACATTACGTTGGCCTTTAACGAATGATTCGAGATATCGAATAAATGTCAATCTGTCTTATTATAAACTTTGCGATCTGATTATCGAATACAATAAAAGCTGTATTGGGATAGGATTGTAATAACTGATAAGACTGTGCACTATAATAGACCGGACATTATTTTAGATGTTATAAAAATGACACAGTATACCATGCTTACATTGCTGTGTAATACTCATAACATAGCCTCAACTTTCACCGATAAAATTGCCAAGTATACTCATTTGTCTATCGAATTGTTCGGAAATTCAAGTAGTTGTAACTGTTTTTATGTTTGAACAAAATCCCACAAAAACGGAAACAAAAACCTCGATAAAACGAAAACGTTGAAAATAAAACAATAATAGTCTAAAAATATTGAAATATATTTTAAGTGACGGTATATGAGTCAACATGCATTTTTATAATTGCGCAAGTAGTTCAGCGAGTGCTTTGATTCAACAGGCGGAGTAAAGTGGTGCGCGAGCACGATTCGGGTAGTGGGCGAAAGGTCCCCGGCTGCGATCGATGCGGCCGCCCTTGGCCAAGGCTCTCGCGGAGAGGATAAAAGTCGTTATGTAAGTTACTAACTACATCATCTCGAGGTGTTATAAAACATATTATATGACAATTTAAGATTTATACTAATACCAACATTAAGATCGATTACAAAGTAATTTTAAGACAGAGTATTTCATTGTTAAAACTTAACGTAAAACGGAACTAGTACATGTTAACTTCATACTGGTTTTTAAAAATGACGTCGTATGAAAAATATGTCAATAGCGTGAAGGATAGATATTGGATAGTCAGAGGAGGCAGCTCAAACATTAATAGCACACACAATGTCAAGAGTACGCGTAGTGAAAACGCGTAAGCGGCGCTCTCTCGTGTTTCTCGTCATGATGCGTAAAACGACGCCGAAGACGTTTCGACTGAAAGCTTGTTAAAAATAATCACTGCGCTAAAATGAAATGGACCCATTTATTTTTGCGTTACTATTATACATTAATTTAACGAAGTGTGTCCGTATGCTATCAAATATTTAACTTTGATAGGAGTAGAAGTGTCTTTTTTTCAAAAATGAATTTATAAATGTATAATTTTAAAACGAAAATTAACACTACGAATCGTTAATATTAAAATTATAATTCAAAATCGGCAAATGGTTTGATTAACTTGTAATCGAGTTCTAATAATTATAATCAGTTACAACTTTTGTTGAAATAATGAATGAGTAAAAATCACACAGCAACAATGATTTAAAAGTATTATAATTCAGATTTCAATTATTTCTCACCCCATTTAGATTTTGAATCACATTAACAATAAAATGTCATAACAAAATACATTTTAAATAGACAGATGTAGGTCGGCAATTGCTCACAGTAGTATTTGTGAGGCAAAAACGTTTGCGAAGGTGACGAAATGTAAGTGGGCGACTAAAGAGCAACAAGAAGCATGAGATAACATTCTCATACCGAAAGTCACTAAACTTTAGCGATTTACTTTGATATCTAAGTATATAATTAATAGCGTTGGCCTATTAAATATGTGATACAAGATCATTATATAAATGAAATTTTTGAGCTAATTTATATTACAACACCGTTCCTACGTATGTTTTGCGTGTTACAGAATAGATGTGATTAAAAATAGCTTTAGCTCTTCGTATTTACCGTCCTTGTCCTAATAAAAAGAAATTCAATCATGAAAATATTGAATTTTAGGAGACAAATATTAAACCGTCAAATTAAAAACAAACAAAGAGAATTGCTTGCTTCGGAATTCAACGTTAATTGCATGAGCATTAAAGGTATTCATTGAAAGGTATTCAAATTATTTACATGAAATTATTAAATCTTAAATGTCAATGTCGATTCGTACTCGTTACTTCCATAGCCATTAAAACGCATCCTCCACTATTAAGGACTAGAATCCGAAGCATAATAAAATATCGTCTGTTCGGATTGGCCAATGCACATTTTTCTTTACTGCGGAATACAATATCGCACTTATGAATTATTTAAAAATACAGAAATGGTTATAGCTGGAATTCCGATTACTCCTTTATGGTATAGCAAAGATGCGGACAAATAAGATTTATATAATAAGTATTTCCATTAAAAACTGGAATCTTTGTAAACAATAGGATAAATGGAGCATTGATATCTCAACCGGGAGAGACGGCCGTCACGGGCGGAAGCAGCCGCGGTGGGTCAAGGGCGTGCCGCGGCCACGACCGTCAGCCTTCTCTCTATCATACGCCTGGCATTCTTCGAATTATTGCCTTTAGGTATGCCTTTTGTCTCAGACAAAGACTATTATATAATACCTAGCGAGCTAGGGAACGACCATTGAAATTTCTTTTTATTTTCTTTAATTTAGCTTTCAACTGAAATAAAACATCCGACGCTTTATTAAACGAACAATTTAAAATAAAATTAGTTTTTTATTTAATTATTATAGTCGCAAATCACATATAAGGCTAGAGTTAATTAAAATGGCGCACCTTGTTCACGTGTAAAAGGCTTGAATCAAGAATATCCATACATTAAACAGTTAGAGGTCACGTCGCGACGCCTCTGTCTATATTCACTGGCATTGACACTCGATGACCATAGTCGGTTCGATTATTACGGCAAAATATCTTTCGAATATCACTTACTCTTCTTCAAAATCTTTGAATCTTGTTTGATTATCGATGTTTACGTTATGAGTTATTTCATTTGATCATTATTATTGTCACACACAACTTATTATGAATATTTTGGTTGGGGTGTGTAATTATATAGTCAATTAAAGGAAAAATTATTCATTAATCATATTTCAACGTCTTGTCCTCCCGAGTACGATTTTGAAGTGACAGATTTCGACGTAAGTCATTTCCACAAGTATAAAAGTTTGTATCGAATGTAGAATAAACAAAGAAACATTTTTAAAGAAAACATTTCATTATAACAAAGTAACTGATGAATATTTTGGTAATTCACTGTTTTGGGCATTGACATATAACTATAGTAAAAGTAACTCTATACTACATTTCGTATTGTATAATAAAATAATTAGTAAGTATTAAGTCTATTTTAATATTAAATAACGATCATAAATTTAATTATAATGAATAATTTTATTACACAATGTTCTTAATTATTAATGTAAGCTCTTACGAGCAGTTGTTGTTCGTAATTTGAAAAGTTTATATTCAATTTAAAGTTAGTTATTTTTTAACTATGTATACATTATACCGGTAATAAAGTAAGTACTTTCCTGCTTCTATCAATTAGATTGTAAAAGTATGTCATATTTAATAAACGAAATTATTATAAGTCCTTTGAAAATTAACGAATTCGAACTTTTATCATGAATATAAGAGACGAAGAAGTAACAAACATAATCAAACATTGTACGTTGTTTTGAAAAACTTAATATTAACAATCAAAAAAATATACAATAAATAAGCTTCCATTATTTAACTGCAAAAAATGACAGAGAAAAATAAAATCGTATGACTGTTACCATGAAATTAGAAAAATATGTTGCGTGCGATGATTTCATGGTGATGTTTGTATGGGTTTAATGAATGCAAGTCACTGGCTTAAAGTTCGAAAGGTGCTTAGCGCAGAGGAAGTGCATGGTGCAACGTGGACTAGGTGATGTACCATTGGAGCGCGCGAAGAGCGTAAGGTTAGAGGAGTGTCTGGGCACGGGGGACTTGCGGCGCACATAGTAGTGGTCGTGGCGCTGCGGTGGCGGCGGTGGGACGAAGGGCGGCGGCGGCGGCAAGCGCGAGGGCCTTCGCCTCGCGCCGCCCGCGAAGGCGTCCATTGCGGCGAGCGTCCCGACGTCGCTCATGCTCGCGGCGCGCTGGCGGCTGGAAGACTGCGGGTGCCCGCGGATCGTTACCCCTCGCCTGCCCGCCCCGCCCGTTCTACAAGCTCAGCTCCGCGCGCGCTCTTCGATCGCCGCCCGCCCTCCGCACTTTGCCGACCGCCCACACACCGCTTCGCTTTGTTTTGAATTTTTAATTTAACGCCATTCATCCCGCGGCGGCGCTACGTGAAACGAGAAACTAGCACCATTATACTTGGCAAAGTTCGGTGACCGGCATTCATTACTTTATCTAATATATATGGCAAATTAAAGTTGAGTAACTTCTATATGTAGTCCTCAAACCTAAAGCTTACATAAACAAACCAAAGTTCAAGTAAAGTTTCATTTGTTTTTCAGAACATCATTTATCTATCTTGCTGCGAAAAGGAGACCCAAACTTAACTTTACTTTAAAAAGTAAGTTAATTAGATAGAAAAAAACTATAAATATGTTACACTAAAAGTGTCTAAGCTAAGATGTGCATCATGTCACAGCTGATATCATAATAATTTGAGTGCTGTGTCCTTTAAAAATAGCAGTAAAAGTTCTTTATGTGCGTGTTTTCATTTATAATTCATCAATATAATTTCAAGATGTAAAAATTACAGTCCACTAAAAATAAAAAGTACCAAAAAAAATAACTTAAGAATAGATTTCACCACTACTATTTCACTCAATGAATTTTAACTGCTTGATGTTTTTTACAACACTACTTTTATCAATTCAGTTAAAACATAAACACAGCGGAACAAGCGTCATCCTCCTACGCGCAATATTACTTCTTCTCGGCATGTGCAGCCAGCTCTATGACGTCAGCATGTCACGGTCAAGTGCAATCATCATTAAACGCTCTTATTATTCTTGCCTCTATAATTATCCAGCAAAATATATTCAAACGAGTGCATGCAATATTTATTTATTCAGACTTGCTAAAAGCAGCATAAAGTCTAAAACTTTAACCCTTTCCAGAACAATGGATTTACTCTTTAAAAGTCAAGGTCATTCGAGTTATTCTCTTTGATATAAATAGAAAGAAAAATGAACAGTGATGTATAAATAATTCATTCATACGATAGAAAATTCAACTATTAATAGTTTACTAAGTTAGCAAACGACTCTACTAATACTATTAAAACGAAAGTTTGTATCTATAGATATTTGTTAGTCTTTCAGGCAAGAACTACTGAATTAATTTTAATGAAACTCTACTATAACACACAGGCTGTAATTTATAAAGATATTTTGTGAATAAAACTTGATAACCATTTCCAAAACCGCGAATGCAAACTAGTATAGTACGACACAAATTAGATGTAGCATCGGAAAATGCAATGGAATGAAAATAAAACCGATTACTGCCGATTTACACAACCAATAGAAATAGCTCCCTATCGCGCCATTCAACGCTATTCGTCGCTATAGATTCACGCGTCAGAGAAAGCAAGTGCATGTAAATCGACGCGTCAAATTGACGAATATATATTAGGTCATGTTACAAGTTATTACGTTTGTGCAAAGATCATATTCGCATGAGAAATAAATATTGATAATTTGGGATAGCGTACTCAATTCGGATGTGATCGGTTTTACGAATTTTGCCGATGCGACATCTAAGTTGTGTCGTACTATACATGTAATATTACGAAAAATACATTAAGTTAAAATATTACTCATTAATATCCATCGAAATACATCGAACAATAGTTTATATGGATTGATTTTGACTAACGGTAAGGTTTGTGTATTCTCCTACTTCCTATTCGGAACAACCAATAATTAATAAGTCCTTATTAACGTAATTTTTAATAGATTCTTTATAAAACTTATTCTCGACTCGTTATTCACGTTAATAAGTTAAAGGAAACATTAAGATAGATTAGTTTAAAAATGAAACGATACCAAATACGAAAATAACTTCGAAGCAGGCCAAACAAACTCAGTCATGAATCCAGCAAAATTGCTCTTTTTAAGTAAAAGTCTAACATCAGTCAATAGTACCGGCTGCCATTTTTCAGCTCTTAACCCAAATCTTTCTATGAAATATGAGAGTTATTTTTTTTTTAAATTAATGAACATAATGATGTATCTTTATATTAATGAAAAGGAATGTTTTAAAACTCAATAATACGCTACGCTAAAAATACGCTCATAAACACTGACTTTTTAAAGTGTGATTGAAACAAGACAAAGAAAATAAGTAACTGGTAGAGTCGGCGGATATCACTAGTGTTCGAATGTCATAAATATTTCAAATGTGTTTGCGGAGTCCGTAATCTATTAGTTATATGTGGCGTGGGATATCCCATTACATTATTCGTGTGAAGTTCAAATATGAATTTCTATCATCCTTTTGATTAATTACTGTATGAAAACTTTATATCATCTTGTATTTATACAACATTAATTACATAATTATACATTATTCTCGTATCAATAAATATACATTAGATTTTTACCTGAATATTGAATATACAAAAACCTAAAATACAAGTGATAGGTTTAACACAAAAAAATGGCTTCAAATCCTACTGAAAGAAAATAATTTTAATAAAAAAATCATACCGTATTTTTTTACCCTTACCGCCGGGGACGGAAGGCGCGTGTGCGGGCTTTTCAAGCCGCGGGCAGTTGCGATCACCATAGCGTTTACAGACTGACAGCGAAATACATATAATATATTAACGTTGTCTCGAGTTAAGTGTGTTTTCTTTTTAAATATATTCAATTTGGTAAAAAAACACTGGAGAGCATAGTGAACAAATTGCGTCTTAATTTCTTTTCACTACCTTTTCATAGCATGTTTATTAATATATAGTAGCGGCCCGGCTTCGCATGGGTGCAGTGCTGATACTAAATAAACTACAGAGTTTTTCTTATTTATTTCCATGTATTATATACAAAAACCTTCCTTTCGCAATGATCTATCTATTAAAAAATAGCATTAAAATCCGTTACGTTATTTTAAAGAGCTGAGCATACATAGGGACAAACAGCGTTAAACAATTTTGTTTTATACTATGTAATGATCAATGAAAATATGTCAACAATGTATATTATTTTCTTTCTGCTTTGGGTAAAAAATAAAAATCGTTGAATGGTAAATGTAAATAAAAAATATAAACATATTTATTAAGTAACTCAAATGCGCCTATGTAAAATTTCAATATCCATAATTTCGCAACGAATACTTTTAACGAATTTGGTACCGAGACTATTTCTATCACCTTTCGGGTCCCCTGACGCGTTTCAGATTCGCCGTTTACGCTTAGCGAATATTCGCAATCCTGTGACCAGGACGCAGTATCTACTTTTACCTTATTTTTGTTGAAAATTTTGCTTATTCTTTTAAAAAAATACAAACAGTTCATAAATGACGGAGTTCTGATATAACAAACAAAAAATATACCAAAATTAGCGGAAATACAAACATACGTATGAATACAGAGTGTCTATGTGTTTTGGAACAGTCTGTAAAATTCCCACAGCTGGACATAGGTCTCCTCTCCCTTTGACAAAGTTTGAAACAGTAAAATAGATTGTTAGTCTTTCAATATGAAAACTAAATAGATAATCATTGTTGAAAATTAAATAAAAACAGAAATCCATTCCGTTAATAAGTGCTATCAACCCACAGCAAATTCTCATTTCGGCTTGTGGTGAAATGTATACAAAACAAACCCCTACTACTTAATATTATTAGATTAGAAAACACGATTAAATCAAACACTCAGGCTTAGATAAACACCACTACGGCCTTTACAAATATTTGGCATGTGATCGATTTCGAGACCGTTAGTGCAGAAGCCAACCGTTTCAGTGAATATAGTTATGGGTCTATATGTATTATACATATATGTTTGTGCTTAGTTAGTGATCCGCAATAAAAGAATGGTTATAAATTTGAAATGATGTGTGTATTATTTAACTTATTTCGATAAATCATTTTATCACTGGACGGGTTATTTCTCAAAAGTGATCTACCCTTAATTATAGAGCTATGTGTAAAAAGGGAGTAATTTTCAATTTCTTACCTAATCCGTGGCCTAATTGAATGTATTAATAGTCTGTAAATTTGTTAACTTGAAAATAAGATTCGTTACTCTGCCTAACATGAACCAATATGCATTGGAAAACGTATATCAATATTTCCCATACAACAGCAAGTTTTCAGATCAAGCAAAGTTAAAAATTTACATTTATATTGTAAGTAATCAGCATGCTTGTTAAATTTAAAATTCCTACATGAAAATAAAACAATAGCATGTACTTTTTGGTGAATTTTTAAAAGCAAACAAATAATTAACCAACTACTTTCCACTCTAAAACTAAAAGGGTAACTTTGTCAAATTAAGGAGTTACAAAATACCAGAGTTCGTTATCATCAAAACGATATAAGTAAACGTTCTCAAAAGCAAACGATTAATTTTACTTCTGTTACAGAACAAAGGATAATAACGTACAGTTTTACAGAACAGCAACGTGAGTGTATATTGACAGTGATGAACCGCGACCAGGTGGTCTATTGTCTGCCTGTATATCCTTAGCAAACGTATAATCAAAACAAGTGTTTCAATCAAAAGCTACTATATCACGTAGTATTATATTCACAAGTATGCAATCAATACAAAAAGTATTTTTTTCAATGTAATGTATTTTTAACCATTTTTACTAGTGCTTAAAAGTAGTCGAAATTTAACCACTGATATTCCATTACTCTGACTACAGAACATTGCATTCATTCTTTTTAAAATAGGTATATACTTTAAATATTTTTAATTAAAATGTGTGGCTGTCACTTAAGGTTACATATTTTGTGTTAAAAACATATAAGAGTTAATGTTACAGTAATCATCGATCCTATGTTTGACAAGGTGAAGTGTTTGTATTACACTTAACGAAAAAATATCAATCGACGGTTTTTAATGAACGATTATGTACGATCTATAATTTATTTTTTACCTTTAACTTTATAAATATATACATATACAATCTGAACCATTTAAGGATTCATTTAAATAAACACAGTTTTTTTATACAAATCGTAAACACACAACAAACGGACTTTTCACTTTATAGTACACAAGATTTATCTACGATAAAGTGAAAAGAAAGAAAGTATTTATAATTGAATATTAAATTATTTTATGCAATGAATTTATATGCACAACTAAAAAGGTTAAAGGTTACGTTAAACAAAGAAAAATATGAAACAACTTCATTTCGTATACAGCTGTTGCTTTAATATTCAATTTTAATTTGAAATATGGAGACAAGGTTGAGAGACGATTTTCACAAACATTATTCGTATTTAGATCATAATATTACTCTAGAGGCTGGATTATGAGTTGCAAAACTCCTATTTCTGATTCAAACCCCAGGTCTGAACAAATAAATGGCTATATGTTAATTTATTAACCTAATAATGGTTCATAAATCAAGGTATTTCCGTATCAGCATAAAGTATGACAGTGGGTAGTGTCAAGATTTCTACGTCTGTATAGAACGTAAAGCTGTCCGAGCCTGAGCAATCTCCGTTTGTGTCGGATTATCAACCAATTCGTTTATTAGAGAGTGCACCCGTATTTGCACACACTCAAGTGACTCAAGAACCATTATATCTCCCAGACAATTGGCTATTCTTATCGTTGTCGCTGTAACCGAAATCGTTTAAAAAAACCTTAGTAAAATAAGAATTCAATATAGTTTTTGCGACAAAATTAAGATAGTAGTGCTTAACGCTCTCTTATTGGACTACTAAAAGTGATCTTAACTTCATGCTCTACATATCAATCTCTATTATCTTCATCCACACTGGTTTTATAGTTTTTTTTACAAAAAAGGGAAGTGATTTGTATGGTTTTTACAACACAAGCATCATCATTTTCTGAGAAATTAATAATATTTCTATTTACCCGTAATTAAATACAAAGTTGCTACAAAAATGTGGTAACCGCTTCCAACAGTCTGTAAACTTCCCACTGTTGGGCTAAGGCCTCATCTCCCTTTAGAGGAGAAGGTTTGGAACATATTCCACCACGCTGTACCAATGCGGGTTGGTGGAATACACATGTGACAGATTTTATATTAAATTAGACACATGCAGGATTCCTCAAAATGTTTTCCTTCACCGCCGGGAACGAGATGAATTATAAACACATCAAGCACATGAATATTCAGTGGTGTTTGAAACCGCAATCATCGGTTAAGATGCACGGGTTCTAACCACTGGGTCACCTGGTCCATCTTAATCGTCGTAATTGTTGTAATCGCTTGAGGATCATGATTGAGCCTGTTTGAAATATTAAGCTCCAAAACTTGTATAATTAAAAAATAGTTTACCATATATATGCACAGAAAAATTGATATCACAAGACGGTATAATTTCGACACGAGTTAATACAAACGTCGCAACAGCACACAATGACTGATACAATTTGTCTTCAAACTGTTTTTCTCCGCTAGTGAGTATTTGCAATGGCGTCTGCATTTAAAGAATTTTTCGAATGCCGGTTTTGTATAATTTGTGAGAGTGAAGCAAATATAACAATAGCGAGACAGAAAGTCTCAGATATGATCAATTACTTTTATGTGAAAGTTTTTGTTGAAAACATTTTAACGCTGCGTGCCGATTCGCTTTGTGAGGTTTTATTGTTAAAACAATTCTTTCATTCTAGAGCTATTATTTTAAAGTTTACATTATAATTACCGGCAAGTATATCCACCGTGACTCAATTGATATATTCATCTTTCCATCGTTTGAGTCAAATAAAAATATAATTACAATATAAATACAGAAGCGAGTTTGGCAACGATCTTGGCCAATAATAATTATTATCATATTGAGATTAAGCCTCTTTTGGCTGTCTTTTAGTCTATGAATATAAACGATAATTTCTGTACATACTGCATACATTGTAGTTGATATTTATTTTCATATGATTAATAAATCAATACAAGGAGATTTTAAATATGAACGTTTAAATAAGAATTTACTTTATTCATTCAATTAATCTCTAATTTAAAGTGCAAAATGCGATAGTACAAAAGAGCTGTGTGACCGAAGAAAAATACTAATATACATCATATAAAAACAAATCATAACAATCAGACGAACTTTCAGATAAAACCATAAATCAATAAAAAATTAAGTTTTCCTTATGATTTAGGTAAACGAACGTGCAAATGGGCTACCTGATGGTAAGTGGTGACTCGCCCTTCATTCTGATGAACAGATATGCTACCACCAAACAGCTGTACACAATATTGTTGTTTTAATTTGAAGGGAGAGTAACCACTTACCATCAGGGACGTACCTTAATATTGCATTAATTAAACTTTAAATGTTAATCCTTAAGTGTTGGTGCAATAAAGTATAAAAAATAAATATTTTATTAATTATTATAAATTTTACCCAAAACATAGTAGGCATATCGTTTACTATATTAGAATCAAGTACAAACAGAATATGATAATGATTCAACTGACGTTTGTACATTGTGTTTAACTAGAAAGAAAAAAATAGGAAAGAATAGACTATATCAGTACGTACGACTTATAAATTATTTTACAATATAAAAGTTGAGGCAAATGATTTAGAAGACTTTGAATTAAAAGAAAAGCTTAGCAATATTTATTTCGACTATATTCTACTTGTAGATTAGCAATTACTTGCAAATGCAACATGCAAAGAACTTTTATAATTGTGGCCTGCCATAACTGTGGTCAAGTATTAACGTGCCCGAGCAACTATTAAAAATAGAAAAAAAATACTTAAAACCACAATTGGATAACAGACTTTTGGTTCATTATTTGGCTTATATCAAAAAAAGCAATAAGTCAAGAAAACATAAGAAGAAAAACATAATAATCTTTCCTAAACGAGCTTCAAATGTAGATTCTATTAAGGAAAATCGACAAGTAATTCAATAGGTATATACCCTTTTTACTCATCTAATTGCATTTAAAACTTTATACAATGCAATTTATTTTATGTTAGTACTTAATACGTATTGCAAATAGTTTGTATAACATTACATAAGGCAAAAGTTATCGCAGTTGTGCTCATTAAAATACATTTTAGTTGACGGTCAGCTGTTGCCTGTTGATCGTAGATATATCATGTTTATATTACAACAGAACTTTTTTATTAAATCAAATATATTATATTTATTAGAATGACAAAAGATATTGCTCGAAAAATATATAAAAATAAGTTAATGGTGGCTAGAATGCGTACACCTTAATCGATGCAAAACACAAGCAACTGAATTTTTGTTTACAACTCATCTCGAGTTTGTCGGTGCAAGAAAACATCGAGAGTAAACTTGCATGTGTCTAATTTAAACGAAATTCTGCCACATTTGAATGCATTAGAGGGGAGGCCTTAGTCAAGCAGTGGGTAATTTACGAATTGTTATTATTATATTATAAAGTTAAATACAGTTAATATAGCAACATTTGGGTCGGCTCGCTTAGCCGATCTTCTTGTTATAAGTAATCTCTTACTGACAACATATTAATAAAGGAAAACTTCAGAAAGGAACTGAGACAGCGCAATTATTAGCTTTACAGTCGCATAATAATAGGGAACGACTTGGAATTAATTGGATAGCATAATCAAGAAAAAAAATTGTCTTTAGACCGATAAGAATGGAATGGAGTGAACCAGATTTTTTCTTTCTTTTTATCATACAGTTTGGGGGACGATAAGAGCCACCTGACGGTAAATGATCACCCATAGACGTTGGTGCCGTAAGAAATATTAACGTTCATTAACAACATCAGTGCCCCATCAACTTATAAACTAAGAGAATACATCTCTTGTGCCTGTAGTGTCACTGACTAACTCACTCTTTCAATTGGAACACAAATACCACTAAAATAAATAACAATCGTATGGCGGTAGATTATATGATGATTGTTTGATACCTAACCAGAAAGACTTGAATAAAACTCTACCACCAAGTGGTGGTTAAAACGAATCAGGTGAGATGGCATGTAAAAAAGATCTGGATATTCCCTATGGTCGGTTATACATTGGTCTCTTTTCTATCATATCGGTTACTGCAAAAAATTATGCAAAAATTTTAGAATGTATTATTACGTAACTAATAAAAACTAAACTATTGCGTATAAATTATTTATAAGGTAGTTAAAATCTTTCCTGAAAATATATTTGAATATATATAGATGATGATGCTACTTACTACGAACTAAAAAGTAGCTAAATTCCAAATATATCTAAATTGGAAATTAGAATATAATTATTATGTTTAACGAAATAGTTAAGTACTGATATTAAGTTAATACAGCGAAATTTAGTAATAATATCCAATGATATACTTGATAAGCAAATGAACGCAGACACAATGCGCATGCAATCAGTTGAAGTGGATGCACTCCGAATACGGAGCGGTAACGATATTGTCATCCACTAGTAATATACTTTAAGAAATGTATTTTGAATTACAGAATAATTATTGTTTAGTTATTTATATTACATAAGGACGATTTTTAAAATATATCTAGATGAGTCATGTATTTTTTATGAAATGGTTGGATCCAACTTCACCCATTGCCATCAGGAGTAGTATGTCCCTTTATAATTATACAGGTTATTTGTAAATTATATATAAACACAAATTATTAATTGCTGCTCGGCTCTGGAATATGTGACTAGTGAGTGTTACGGTACCTTTCCATATGGACTTGAAATACGAACCAACATCGATAACATTTTGTTGTATCTTATAGTCGTATTAATAAGTAGTCATGAGCTGGTGTGAACAGCGCTACGCACCTCTCAAACAAGCACATCCCATGATATAGCCCATCATAGACACCCGCGACGCAGGCGGCGCGGGCGGCCGTGGCTGCGGCACGCGCCTGCCGCGCGGCGGAGCTCGCGACACCGCGTCCGCCTTTATACACCACACTCGACTCTACCGCTCTCGCAATATTCGCTGTGACCGCCTCGGTACCGAATCACACTCGACAAACATCCTCTCGATACCCGATTGTGTACTAGATTTAAGCAGACGTCGCCTATATGTGATTCATGATTCAGTAAATCTTACGTTATTGACAGGCTAAACTACGAAGAAACTATCTAATGATGATAACCAAGCTACAGTTTTCTTTTAATCTAACGTAATTTTCGTAATGGTTCTCTAATTAATCAGCGCCATGGGAACACAGTCGGTGCAGCGAGTACGATCGCGTGCTGCGACCGGTGTCGATCGATATAGCCTGCTAAGTTCGCGCCTCGCGATCCCTACAGACCGCAAGCAACACACGGTTTTTATATGTAGGTTATAAGGACTATTGAAAACAGCAACATATTTTTAGTTAAAACATTTAAATAAGAAACAAAAAAATAATACGAAATCGTTATAAATAAGTATCCAAACAACTTATATCATTATAACAGACTCGCTTGAATTAAACGCATGAAATAAAAAAATAATAAAAAGAACTTTTAACTAATTGCAACCATTTTTCAATTACGTATAAAATTGCTCACACTTAATAAATGTATGATATTATATCATACATATATGATAGTTCAATATTTATATTGACTTGAGACACATTTTAAACGATCCGCGAAGGGTGTCGTTGTCGACATCGATTTTAAACGTTTGCTAACACTGGGTACGATGGTGTGTTATCATGGGGGCTACTGGGGACAACGCAGGTGCATGTGTCGAGGAGCAGTCGAGTTAGGTTAAGTCAGTGGGCTCGGAGCGCGGGCGGGCGCGGGCGCGGGCGGGCCAGCACTGAGGCGCGCGCCGGACGGCCGCCCGCGCCCGCGCCCCGCGACACCCCGCGCCTGCAGCGCCCCTGTCACCACCCGACACTCGATCTAGACTTCCTACATCACCCCTATACACTGTAAGCGTATTTTTTATAACGACCAATCGGTAAAGCCCTAGCTTGAAACCGATCGTTTGATTACATGGGACAGTGTCCTGTTAATATAAATTTGAATAAAATATTCTTAAGTAGACAACAACTACGGTTAGAATTTAATCCCGTCAATTATTTCGACTTTGATAGTTAGAATAGTAAGAACGATACCTAAAAAAAGTTAAGAACAAGGATATCGAAATAATTGCAATCGCTGCAAAGGGAGCAATCGGAGCTTGAAAGGTAATTAATTCGTATTGTCTGTCTGGTGCTGACGTCACGTGCCGTTCGTCCGCAGCGGCCGCGCGGAGGGCGCCGGCGGTGGCGCGGTGGCGGGGGTCAACGTTCGCCGCTCGTCCTGCCAGGAAGCCGCTAATTCCCGCCACGCGTTGCTTTTCTTTACTCGTGAATACGCGCAACACGTATTTTTTTTCCTTTTCAGCGGTGCGTTAGTCAATGAGAAAGCATTTTAAGTACAGCAGTGTAAAGCTTTCATACTGAAAGCTACTCAAAAACTGTTACGCATTTACTTCCGTTCTAAGCCATACTACTAACAAAAAGAAAATCAACCGCGCCTACTATTCTCACTTGTGAAAAAACACGAAATAAACGATCTAGTGAAACGACTAATAAGCTATAAGCTGTCGCTTAAAATAACAAACGTAAATAAATACAAATTATTTACATTATAATATGCATGCATATATATTTAGTATGTGAACAATGTGTTGCCAACATACCGATAACGTTGTTGTTCTGATGATGGTGGTGCGCGGCGGCGGCGGCGGCTGCGGCGACGGCAGCAGCGAGCGCGGCCTGCTGCTGAGCCAGCTGTGACGCGAGTTGCGCCTGAAGCGCCGCGTGCATGGCGCCGCGCTCCGGTACACCATCACGCTCATTCCGCGTTTCTTCACCGCCGTACGTGGGGGATTCCTCATCTAGGCAATGCGTATTCGTAAAATATTTATATAGTAAACAACATAAAGACGACTCTACATTACGGCAAAATAATATATATAGTACGACACAACTTAGATGTCGCATCGGCAAAATTCGTAAAACCGATCATATCCGAATTGAGTACGCTATCCCAAATTATTATCAAAATGTATTTCTCATGCGAATATGATCTTAGTACAAGCGTAATAACTTGTAATATCATATGACCAATATATTCGTCAATTTGACGCGTCGATTTACATGCACTTTCTTTCTCTGACGCGTGAATCTATAGCGACGAATAGCGTCGAATGGCGCGATAGGGAGCTATTTCTAGTGGTCATGTAAATCGGCAGCAATCGGTTTTATTTTCATTCCAATACATTTTCCGATGCTACATCTAATTTGTGTCCTACTATACTTTGCACGATATTGCTTGATCTAGTAACTCATCTTGATCACATAAAATTGTTAGGATTTTATATAATAAATTAATAATGATAATATGTAAGCGCTCGTAATAATCATTATGAAAGTAACATAATTAAACAAAGAATAATTTTCATAATAACAGTTACTGTCTAAATAAGTATATAATTTAAAATTCACTAGCAATTATTTGGAAAAGTGTTACCAACCAACTATTTTGTTGTTTGTAATAATTGGAATTCATATTATGTATTTTAAACAATAACGCAGAAAAATATGAAGCACAGGCAATTAAGGAATAATAGTTTACTACGAAATGGTGAGATTGCGCTTCAAAATAATAATGAATTATAATTACCGTTTGAATTAATTTTGTACAAAATCACCGTAATTTTATTAACGGATACTGAGATCTGTTCAATTGTTTGATAATTATTTTATCACAAAAGTTTGCGCAGATGATTTTACAGTTGCATTATTCTTGCTCACATTCGTATTATTATTTAAACAAAAAATGTATATTATACCCTTCATATATATCATATTATTTACCAAATTATTAAACTATTTCAATTGATTAAAACGTATTGAAAACTTATGTCAATAAACACACATTATATACGACACATTACCCATAAAATAAGCTTTCTTTTTTTTTAATTAAAAACGGGACTCCAATCGCTGGCTGTGTATGTCATTGTGGTTGTTAATTGCCTGGTCACCCTTTTTATCATATATTTACAAATGCTTAGGAGATGTTTAAAATATCACTATATATGATATTCATTTATATACTTCAAATGACTTGGAGAACCAAATCATCGTGGGAACACTGTATGTACAGCATAGAAAGCATATTTTATCTGCCAATCAGCAGCACATTTATGATTCGATTAGACCTTAAAACAAATAATTGCTTCGCTTTCTAGACGGTGTTACAGAAAATTTGATGACCTTTACTGACACAACAAATCAGAACATATTTTAATCAAGAGGTTCATAAAACAGAATCGTGATTTTACAGCGCTGAATTAAATGTTAACGGTTCGTGAAACCGAAAAATAAAGTGGACACTAGTTTTCTTATACGTTTTATGTACATATTATACAACTCGGACAAAGCTTTTTGCATGTAGTATGTGAATATACACGTTTGATCGGATTTTAAATTCCGAACAGGCTCCACTGAGATTTCATTTACGTTTATAATTCATCTCGTGCTCCATGAAGCCAAACATCGCAACAAAAGCTACTGCTATCGGATGTTATTCTGCCAGAATATTTGACATGGTTTACACCAATACCGCAGCGTGGAATAAACTCTGCACCATGTCATTAATGAAAGAGGAAACATTTGCCCGTAATGGAACATTTACGGGCTGTCATTATTGTTGTACAAACTTATGTCTATTTTGAGGCTCATTAATTATAATGTTTCAGTTCCGTCCAACTGAAAAATCGACTGTCTGAATCGATTTATCAGTCTGATGGTTAATTTTTAAAATCTACATTTCACACCATTTACTACATTTGTATAATTTTATAACTTAAACTATTTTTGTAATCTTAAACCATATTAGAAAAAAAGTATATCTTACTGTCTTCGGGTACTGGGGTCACCGGACTCTCCGGTAGAAGAATTCCTTTTTGAACTAACTCATCTCTATTCGCTCGGACGGATATCTTCCTCTCTAAGGCTGTAAATAAATATATTATTAGCATTTCCGTTTAAAAACATAATTATCGAAATATCGTTGAAAATAGTTTATATAACAGGAAACAATTAAATGAGTCTGTGGGGAAGTGTTTATAAATGAAATCCGGCTACTTAATGATAGAATTATGAGAGGTGTCAATTTCTCCATTCGAATTGTAGGATAAGAATATTAATGGTGCTAAATTAAAATTCCTAGAGATGTTTAGAAAAAAAATATATAAAATAACATACAATAAAATCCACCAAATTATAAGTATGTATGTATTTTAGAATTTGAATAAAGAATACTTCTGTAGTAGTATAACCTAATAACGCACACATGTTGAAATTTTCAACATGGCGTCTAAGATGGCCGGTTACGTAAAGAGTCTTATAAATTCCTTCTACTTGAGCTTTACAATACAAATCAAATATTCACAGATGAAGAATTCAAAAAGGAAATAAAAATGTTGTAATCTACAAAAATAAAAATGCGGTTAAACTACCGCAAATATAATAGTTATTTTAAGCACTCGCTTCCAAAAATAACAAACGTGCAGTCGAAACAGGTTTTAACATAACTTGACTCGTTTTATTGGATAATGTGACCATCAACATAATCAATTAAAAAAAAATCATGTTATCATTCAGTAAACGAATCAACATACAATATGCGATTGACTCATTTCTTTGCATTACAACTGAAACGTACGATAAGTTTAATTTTGTATGAAGCATCAATTATAAACTGAAAGTGTCAGCTACTCCATAAGTAAGCTTTAAAGCGCACGGATTTGTGTACCAAAAATATCTTAATTAATCTTAATATCTTAACTTATAAAGCCAAAAGAATTTTATCAAAAAAATCACAAGACACTGATTAGCTTGCTTCATTTTAATTTACCAAGTATTTCATGCTCTATCTTGAAAGAAAGCATCATGATAAAAACCATGCCAGTTTATCTACCGTAACAACCATGACGCAGGCAATTCAACCAATATACCGTGAAGCAGTGTGTTTTTTTATAATAGGTGACAATTAAAATAGGTTTGGTAAAGAAACGTCACCACCAATAGACTTTGGCGCTGTTAGAAATAAGAATAATTGCATAAATATCCTATACCCTACAAAATTGAAAGGTAAGTCCCACAAACCCTTGATTTGAATCACATCAATACTAAGTAGTGCTGTTCAGAGGTAGAATAAGTGATGAATAAGCTGTTTGGTTAAACAGCAGCAATAACATAATCTATAGACTACAAAATTTATTGGCATACTTTTGTCCTACCGATGTTTAAATATCCATGGAATAACAGTTTATTTATATAATTAAATATACATTTTATCGTTGTTCGTTGATGGTATGTTTTTGTGCAAACCATCCGTATCGTAGGTACCATCCAAAAATCAAACATTTTCCTTCACGTTTTGGAGAGTGAGTGAGCCAAATTAACTAAAATGGGAGAAAACAAGGAACATAACATTTTAATTCCCAAAGTTAGCAGTGCATTGACAATGTAAGGATATTAGGATTCTTTCAGATTTGTAAAATCGGCGATGGTGACCACTTACCATCAGGTGGCCTATTCGTCAGTCCTAAATATATTTAGATTTCGCCGAACAAAAGTCTTTTGTTTAACTGCGTTCCAGTTTGAAACATTCATATATAAAGGCGGTGGTTACCACTTAGCCAAAAAGGATTTCACTTCTTAAGTTCAAATAGCCTTGTGGGCTTTATTTTAATTCTGCCTTCTTATTTTCCATAAAAATAAACACTAATACAATTAAATCTACTTTCGGATGCACTTCCAAAAATCCCCCACTTCCGATCGCTTTAAAACGTTATACAGATGGTAGATCTGGATTGGATGTCCCAACTCCCAAGACAACTTAAAGAGGATTTTTGGCGCATATCGATATTTTCCGAGAATTGGAATTTTGAAAATTGGATTGACAGGCGCGTCATATCTATATACTGGGAGTTTGCTATAGTCGGTACTGTAACTGGTAATTATTTACAAGTGGTCCTTTTGCGAAAAATTGTAGGTTAGGGTTTTTTTAGGAAAGAAAGTTACTGCTAAAGTAAAAAAAGTAAAAAAAAATAAAATAAAGAAGCTGTAGGTATTTATGATTGGTATGTATATTTGTATATGTATGGCAAAAAAACATTGACCTTAACAACGGAAACAATTACTGGTGCTTAGTCAAATAGAGGCAAGAGTTCTATACAAAAAATAGGGGTTATTAAATATCATCGCCAAATGTAAAAAAATACAAAGAAATATATTTCTAGGAAAGTACTTAAGACTTAAGTTTCAATACATCAATTTAGATGTTATAGAAATGGAGAATTATTCAGTATATCGAATCTAACCTAATGGAATTTCTTCCAAAACGTCCATTAATTTGCTTATTATTATGAGTCGAATAAATTTTCGATCTGTAAGAGCTTTCTGCAAGTCCATCAATTGTCAGCTCAGGTATCGTGTCGGACTGTAGCAATACTTTGTATTGATGTATTCCGGTGTGAAAAATAAGTAAGCCTTGTAACGCAAGTGACACGCGGGCTTAAAACTTGCTTGACGATCTTGAATTCATTAATGGTTACTTTTTATCAGCCCTGCATTATTTATAAATCGCTTTTGTAAATAATTTGTCTCTTTACAGTTTTATGAGTTAAACTAGCAGGAACAACAAATATATATTGTTCTACGGAAGATTAAGAATTTTAAGCTACTTACTTCTAGAAGCTGCTTCGAACTTTTCAGACTTCTTTTTCCGTTTCCACTTCCACGGCTTGAAGAGTCTACCGAACGCTGAGAATTTGGATTTGGTTCGTTCCGCGGGCGGAGTGCGCGCGCCGGAACCCAGGCTATTGGTACGCACGGCCGAACCATTCTGTTTTTTTACTGCAACAAAACAAATTACTGTAAATAACACGAACATTGATATTATAATACTATTTTTGAACATCGCATAATCTTTATAGAACTAAAGGATGACACAATACTTTTAGTTCCATCCCAGAGATTGTAACCGAATACTTAATTTTTTTTTTATATATGAGGTAGCTTCCTGCTATACACTAACATTTTTTTTTAAATTGTAATAACTAAATGTGTAAAAAAGTTCTTTTCGAGTTTCAATATTTTTTATGTTAAATATAAATTAATACTTGTGATTAGAAGTTATACGCAAAAGGTACGTACTATCAATACAATTGATTTACCAAACAACCAGCATTGTAACTTTATACACGGCACACATGTAATACGTGATAATAAACAATTTGAGTTTGTATTAAAACACAATGACACGCCCCAGTTTCCCTTTTGTAAATCCAAACAAAAAATACAGTTATTTTTTTATTTTAGAGCAGAACAAATGTTGTTATAACGATTCAACAAGCTAAATCATGCATGTGACTTTTTCTCCGGACCGATTCGGCCACGACGGCATCACTAAGTGGGACTAGCGAATTTCGCAAAAGCAAAGAATAATTTTACAGTGCAAACGTCTGTGCGCAAACGGTGCACTTATGAAATGTCAAATCGAAATCGACCAGAGACCAAAGAACGTGAGTATTAACAAAACGAATTTCTAGTTACGTAAAGGGTTGTTTTCTGAGGATTTCATAGCGAAAATACTAATAAGTGTTCATAGCTCCAACACGAGGTTTGAACCTATGACCTCGAGATTGGCAGTCTTATTAGCTAACCGCTCGACTAGTAAGACAAATTACCATACTTCAATCGTATAAATTTTTTATGCAATTCAGATTTCTTCTATTTTAAACGGTTAAATATAACCTTGAAAACTCTAACGCTGTAGAATGTTATATAAATGGAGAACAGTGCTTGTTTTGTGCATGCCACATACACTTGCCTGAAGCTTTCTGGCATACCGCGTAGTACTGTTATCGTACAATAGGTGGCGTATCATAATAAAGCATTAGCTAATACTGAATACAAAACTAACTTATTAAGTAACTAACATTGACAATGCTTGCAGATTCTTATGAAACTAATTTGATATTTCTAAAAGACGAACCTACCCAATACTGTTAATTAGAAGTACTGACAATAGATCTGCTGCTGTCTATAATTAATTACAAAATAATCTGCATAAATACTTTCAAGTCAACCTATATTAAATATGCTAAATGTAGATTGAAAATAATTAGGGTACAGTGGTTTTTTGTTATACCAAACGAATGAAGCACTAGACCAATATGTGCACAAAACGTATATCAGAAGAGGCAGTTCTATTCGGCTGAGGTATTCATATACAATTATACAATATTCTCTTCGCAGTTTCAAGCACTTTCCAATTTAAACTATTGGCATGACAGTTTCATATTTGTACTGTATACCTATGTAAAAAAGGTAAATTGCATTGTGTGTTTTTAATTTTCAATAACAGTGTCAGCGTTTTCATTAAATTTAATGTGACACTTCTAAGCATTTAATTTGAATTGCTTGTGCGATAAATATTGTACTGTCCTTACTCGTGCATCAATACATATAAATTTTGGGTAAGACTGTAGTTATGCGAAAAGTAAGACGAAAAAATAATTAACCGGGGCAATAGCAATCATAAAGTAGCTTAATGGGTATTCTGACCATAGACGTGAGTATCATGGGAATTATTATTATTAGTCATTAGATAGAATATAATGCGGTAGGTAGTCAGCTTGTAAGAAATACAGACACAACGTCTGTGTTCCGTACTATCGAAAATATTTCATTCACTACTAGTCGCCTGCGGCTTCGCTCGTGTTTCAGTGTGTTGGTTTTTATGTGTAGGCGAAAAAATAGCCTCATGTCCTTTCTGAGTTCAAGTTTTCTTTAAACCAAATTTCATCAAATTGGGTTCAGCGATTTAGTTGTGAAACAGCGACAGTCATACAGACAGAGTTCCTTTCACATTTATAATATAGATTATAAGGTTCATATTTTATACGAACTATTCTATTGTCATAGTTAAGGACATATACAATTAATTTATAGCGGTATTGAATATGCCGCAACTTTTATAAACCTATCACGATTTCATAACAAGTTAGACCTTCGCAGCGACACTGAGATAAAATCTGACGAACGCACGCCAATACACGCTTACATGCCGCCCGACATGTTTCTACAGGCAAAACCACTCTCACATACACATCGGCACAATCAATGGCCCCATTACGTTGTGAATCTATTGTTAAGAATGTCTGCGCCCATCACTATACAAGCGGGAACAATTTAAGTATATGTATACTTCATTATATTATGTTCATTAATTTTTTTTTCCTATTAAGTTCTTGTGTATGGCAAACATCCTATTCTATTTTAGTATATTTTTTAAGGAGTAACTTGCTTGGACACGTTTGTATGACAAAATAAAAATGAAAAACATTACCAGTACAAAAAACCTTACCGGAATAATAGTCTTTTTTGCACTTTAATTTTTCTATAACAAATAAAAAGTGTGAATTAACAATAAAGAGGAATGAGAGCAGTCTATACGAAAAGTCGGAATAGATTTCGTTGCTAACCTTATATTATTTACAAAAATACAAATCAATAAAATATACATGCAATTTAAATCGAGTTTTAAAATGTTCTAATCACTCAAATACTGAACGCCATGACTATGATATAATGACATAAATTCGGCCTTCTCAAAACCAACAAAATATTTTGTTGATTAAATTTTTATCACTTACCAGGCAAGTTAATATTATAATTTATGCTAAATTCGTGAATCTTAATTATTTGATGAGCTTATGGGAATATATGAGGAGCTAATCATATATAAGAAGACAAAATGTACGTCTATGAGAAGTATAGACACTATGTATCATCGCATTGCTTTCCTCAATTTTGCATAGTTGTACTTAGCTGAATATCCATATGAATACAAAATATCGTGAGCATACTAGAAGTGTGACGTCATAAAAGAAACATGACTCATAGCTGAGTGTTTTCGTTGATTTAAAAATATTATATTAATAATACAAATATATTCAATAGAGAACATTATTAAATTAAAGTTAACATATATTTTATTGGCGATTCTAATACCCATATTATTTTATATTATTTAAAAAAAACTATCTAGAATAACCGAGTTCAAAAGATTTATTATATTTAACGACAATAGATTACACATAAGGTTGACAATTACAGTTTTATTTTTTTGAACGATGACGATCTTTAATACTGAAAGATGAGCATAAGAAGATTGAAGGATGAAAAGGGGAAGACCTACGGAAACATAATATGGATAGTGTAAAAAGAGGATTTAAGAGAGATGGATGTGAACGGAGATATTACGAATTATAGAGGAGAATGTAAAGAAAATACATTCCGACCCCAAATTAATTAGGACACGGGCATGGAAAAGGAGAACGATCTTTGTTTAATATTTTTTAAATTTTTCTTTATTTGTCACATAAACATATGAAAATCTTTCATAATTTCTTCTTGGTGTTAAATATTCGGATGTTATAAATTTATTAATAGCTATGAATAACCCTCTTTACCCTGCAGTAAAATTTAAGTAAATTGTTGTTTATTTATTTGTTGCGTAGAATTTAGTGCAGAGATTATAGCTTCGAAGTTTAATGCAATTTCATTATATGATCGAGACATTGAAAAAATTAAATAATGGTTTTTACATTATGATTTGAAGAACTGTACATCTTGGTCAGCACAGAATCACTTATAATATAAAAGGTTTTTTTTCCGTACTCCTGTAAAATCAGATCGTATGCAGCCACTGCAGGGCGACATTATGCAACGTATTGCTAAGGCCTATATAACAGTTCAACGTATCTTACATAACATGTTCCGTTATACCGGAGAATTATTTTTTCAACAACATTAACTAATGAATGGCTAAGGAAACAGGAAACACTACTCAAACACATTACTTTTACACGTACAACGGATATTGAAATAATTATTATTGATAAATTAACGTTTGCACTAACTATTCCCTCGCGGATTATGAATGTTTTATTTTTATGTAAACGTTCTGTGCCGTTCAATTTGGAATAAACTAACTTATTTAAAACACTTATTTAGAATTGTGCATCTCATTAATTACCATTTTGTTTGCCTGATTCATAAGCGTTAATTGTTTGATAATTTCCTTGTTCTTTAGTGGATGTCCAAAGCAGAATAAAAAAGTTAATCATCCCCTTATATAATTAGAATAGACTAAACACTTAAATATTATTTTTATAGAATATATTATTATAATGTTAAAGTTGTCGATATGGACGAATATGATGAAATGGATCAATCAGTCGTTGAAGTCATCAGGTGATTTTTTTAAAGTGTTGTAATTAAATAACTACTAATATAAATTGATGATTCATTCACCGATGAAAAATATAACTTTTCACCTGAGGAGGAGTCAAAATTTATGGTGAATCGACATTAGACGTCCAATTATATCTGTATTATAGTTCCTTTAGGGGATGGTCGTCTGGTGTTAGTCATAAAAAAGAAAAGCGTGTTTCTATGGAGTTCAAGTTTGCTCCATACTAAATTTTATCAAATTTAGAATAGTGTTTTGATTGTGAAAGAGGAACATACAGATATTTTACTAATTACTGATATTTAGCGTCAACAACGTGAGCAATGCAAAATTTTATACAAATCTACCATGGCGATCCTACAAATAAAATGAGGCTTTTGAACATTAAGTAGTAGTAAATGATTATGTAAATGACATATTAACACTATCCGTACAAAGTTGGCAAGAAGCGCTTGTGTAACGTACAAGGGACATCATGTCTCAATTAATAATTTATATTACATATTACCCTTAAGTCATAATAATAGTGATATATTACTTTAAGAACAAATACATAATAGCTATTGTCAAAATATGTGCTACAGAAAAACGTTAGATTATGCTAGACCTATCTTATTAGACATACCGGCATTTAGATTTTTATTCAGTAATACATATCTATTTATTACGTCCATCAGAAATATCATATATTTTGGAACGTAAAGGCATGAAGTCTACTTAATTATTGAGACAAGACACTGGTTCTGATTAGGAAATTTCATGTAGGATTTAAAGTATAAGGTCATGGATAATTTTTATTCTTCGTGATTTTTAATAGTTCTATCGCATGTACGCATGGAGTGGTAGTAAGTGCCTGCTTTGATAGAAGTAGGTTTTGAATATACCATGAACACCGGCCTAAGGCTTCTGTTTAACGTTTTAACCAAGAATAAGATTTTCTTACGATGCATTTAGAACGCGCTACATACAATGAATTGTGAGTAATGGAAGATAAGTTATTCATTGATTAGAAAATATACATGATTATTTTTAAAATAACTTAATACCTTGTTTCCTTCAAGCAAAGGATATTTTTACAAGAGATTCCAATATACAATAAATATTTTAAGGGTTAGTTGTATAACAGGAGAAGCTTCGTTCAATTGGCAAAAATTTTTCTTTTTTTAAATTTTCAAAATACGTTTTAAATACTTCAAAATTAATAATAATTACTTAATTAAGTAAACATCACTTAATTCATTGCGGCTTTGGCTCAAGGCATTGAACATGGTATGTTTTATTTGCGAGCAATAGTATTTAAAGCAATTGTTACGATCTAGTTCACTGCGATTTTAATATAAAGTGGATTTTATCATTTATTAGCGAACTTTAGCAATTCGTTATTAGTATAAAACATGTTGACATTGGTACAGGGGAAGAGGTGGTCATTTTCTGATTTAACTATCAGAACTATAATGTTATTAATTCTTTGTGACCTAAAAATGAAATACGAAATATAATAAGATCGGTGCCCAACTAGATAATATATGAACTGCACGCTCTGATATAGTCAGCTCAATTGGGAAAAAAATAACAGTATATTGATGTACGGGCGATGTACAAACACCAAATTGTCCTTGCGACGTTAAGAGTAAGATACAGAAAAATAGCACACATAGAGTGTTAGGTACTTACGGTATCTATCTTAATATATTATATCTGAGGCTCAAATGATAAAACTTAAATGTTTACTAACGCTTTAACAAACAAGATAATTTATTTTTAACTATGAATAATGATATTAATGAAAATGAATCTTCAAAAAGTTCTTGATGAATCTTCAAAAAAATGCTATAAACATCTTGTCACAACGTTTATTGAGAATAATTTAGTTACATACTTTTTTGGTCAAATTATTTAAACATATCTATCTGAATATAATGGTGTTTTGTATTGAAATAATTGTTTATAGGTACTAGTAATACTTATTCTTCATAATATTTGAAACTTGCTTTATCAACTAAAAACCTACTCTTTATATCAACAGTAAGTGTATTTTATTTTCTGGCCATATTAAAGTAATTACTGTATTTATTATTCTGGATTGTATTGTCACCAGCGACAACAGGTATAACATTTCAGCTTAATGGATAACAAAAAATGTATATTAACAAAAATGTTACCAACAGCTAAATAAACGTTAGCGCAAAAAACTTATAAATAAGGCTTTTTACTTGATGATAAAAAATCGTAGAGCTAGTATTTGGAACGGTTTTAAAATCCATTTGCAAGATTTGACCCATGCATTGATAACGGGTAAATTTAAAATATCGAAGGTTTTAAAACTGAAAACTTGTAACTGAAAAAATAATTTAAACTTCAGTGCTAATATGTGTGAAATATGGACCAAATCGTGACTTTTGTTGCATGACTTTAAAAACGAGGTTACAAAATATTGTAATTTGCTCAAAAAGGCCGTTAGTTTAAATACGTATTTAAAAAAAAAGGCTATTTGTTTTATGTAACCGTTTCATTTCTGCTGCAGTATATCGTTATATCGCGACATAACCTATTAACCTTCGAAACTATTCAACCGATGGATCTCCTTTGTTTTTTCCTTATCTTAAGTGTCAACCTGCAGACTATTTGGTTCACTATTTATGCTGATATCAGCTGTATACGTGAATTAAAAAATGCTGAAGTTTTCCACAGAGTATTATTTAAAATCGATTTTTAATATGTAGAAGATACAATTCTATCTTGTCACTTAGAGGTTACTGATTTTTAGGAACACCGCGAAATTTTCAAGTTAGTATTTTTTCAATAACTCACTGATATACACCGCATTGCTAAACTTGGAACACAGATTCTAGATGAAACAAAGGATGAAACGAAATTATTAGGAGTGAAAGTTTGTATGGAAATTTGTCATTTATTCTGTTAAATATGAAAATACGAATTTAGGCTTATGTTAATGAGTTAAGAAGGGTGAAACTTACGTTGAAAGTTTATTTGAAAGTTCTTCGTTTTCGCGTATTATATCAAAATCGGTATAAATGCTTCTATTTATTAATAAAAAACAGGTAATAAAATATAACTCAAGATAAGAATTTAGTCTTATTACAATGTTTAAATTGTGGAATGGAATACTAGGCGCGTATAAGTCCTCAAGCAAATCTCATATTTTCCTTTAATTAACAAGACACCCAACAATAGTCAGACAGGCGCGGTTGAAAGGAAAAATATATACTGCATGTATTGTTACATTCACAATGTGTTCAACAGCAACGAACTAGGATAATCGCTAAATAAATGATGTTTATCAAGGTATGCATATAAATTTTACACGACGAGCAATTTATATTCAGCGACCGTAAGCAGTGTTACGAGAACGAAGTCAGCTCAAGCATACGTCTTGTAATCAGCGATTTTAAACGCAAAAACTGTTTGATATAAATTCATACGATTGTAATAGGGAAACATTATTATAATCATGTACAACAAATACTACATTCCATAAATACTCTCCTTATCATCTTGTTCTAATTATCAAGTAACTTAACGAGTTGATAATAGTAGCTGCTGAGATAAGAAATAGGACCAAATAAACATGGCTGATGGATAGTAAGTCTGAAAAACCTTTGCGTGTCAGATAAACTGACAAAAAAAAAACAAAAAAAAAATTATGAAACAATATAACACAACATGCAATTCTTTATAGACGCTTTAATACCTATTACTAACAGTACACACCACACCAACGCAATCGTCGAACACAGACATGAAACATAAAAGTTTATAGATGGTCTATAATAACCACCTCTAGACACACATTCAAACAATACAGATCAAAGCCTGCAGAATAATATAATATGCTCTGTATAACTCTAAACTTGGGGCATTATTATAGATTTTACATTGTCTTTGTAACTAATAAGCAACTTTTTAACGAAATTTATGCGTTTTTTAGTGTACTAAAGTGTATGTCGTTAGTAGAAAATTATGTATGTGACACTGTAATCATTTAAATCTAACACAAAATGCTCGACTCGACTACACGCTATTTTTGTACGTGATATATTTTAAATAATCCAATGATTGCATGTCAACTTTCTGGAATTTTTACGTTCGAAATTCGTCTCTACATTACGTTTCAATTTTGTCCTCAAAGAACAGCTTCACTAGTTATGAATTACTGGCCAGTCTCACAGCGAGTCACCAATTCTTCATTATTCATATGTCTGTCCTGAGCACGTAGCAAATAGATTGAGATGTATGGCGACCCATATATATTCTTACTACAATCGATGCTGCTAATGAAATTTAATCAAGGCTTACACATAGCAAGGGATATATGGAACAAACATATTTACAGAACGATTATCTTTTTTTTATCACTGTAATATTAAAGGATGGTGTTGATATATTTTTATAACATGGAATTATTATGTAACTCTTTAGCTCAAATGTTTGTTGTTTATCTAGATTTTATATTCAACCCTAATCAGTCTATTAAATCTGTTTATATGTATTTGTTTAATCAAAAAGTGTAATTGCGTAGGATAAGCCTGGTAGTATGAATCACTTTCAAATCCTAATCTGAACTGTTACAAGTGGTCAATGTCCCAGTAATAATGGGCATATGACATCAGCATAACACATTCGTAATATAGTTTTTTGGCCTTACAATTATTGTGATATTTATTTCGAATATATTCAAAAGAAAGACAGACAGAATATAATTATTTTTATTATCTGTTACTGATTTATTTTTAAATTAAACTATGTGGTAACGTAGGATATGATTTACATTTTACTAAAAAAACGAGTTTTTTTTTAAAATATTGTTTGGCTATCGACTTTTAAGTCAACTTAAAACTATTTTTATAACTAAAAGCGGTGTATATATATATTAATAGATATATTTTTTATCTTTAAAGGAAACAGGTAATGGCGCCACATTTATATTGTACATATATTGTTTGTACGCTTGGAATAGATAATAACGTAACCATAAAAAGATTTAAAATAACATCTATTACATATGCGTTCATCAGTACAAAAAAAAACACTCATTTTAAATGAGTTAAGTTCAAGCGAACTAACCGGCAACAGCAGCAACTTCTTTAGCCCCGACGTGAAGGAAGTCTGTGAGAGACAATGAGCTAGCAATCAGCTGCCTGCGCTCTTGAAAATCAAGTTGGTCGAGGCTATTGGTCCTGGTACCGCGCACCGCCTGAGCAGGCGCGCTCAAAGACATGTCAACTACACACGGCCATGTCGCATGCACGACATCTTCAGTATTGACAACAAAAACAGCACTTCACTGGTATTCACTACCAAATAAAGACACGATAATCGACACGAACAACACTAATAATTACAATATATTCATGGTACCTGCGTCGCTAGGGACGCACACCGACGGACTGGCGCGCGGGTCGAGACGGGCGGCGAGAAAGGGTGGGGGCCCGCCTGCTGTCGCCCCTGCATGTTGCACTCGACGCGCTTCGTTCGCTGATCCGTGGCATAACTGCCATGGCGATGGCGTACTTTAGCGAAACTACGTCATGACGTCACAGCAACAGAGATCACTAATTACCAATGTACCTACTTAATCGTGCCGTAGTAGGTACCGCCCGTTGTAAGCCGTTCTAAGGCATTTAACTTTTCATTTCATGCCTTCGCACTGGCTTATTGCCGAGTTTTATATATGGATATACAAATATCGTATTCAAACGCATATACATTATAATGAAACTATAAACTCCCATCTCTGATAACATTATCAAGAACTATTAAAATAACAAGTCAATGTATTTTATTTTCAGTTTGAACAGGATATCTCTAAGGAGTATTATTAGATATACTCAACAATGTATCTCCAACAAAACTATATAATATAATATTAACAACATGTTCAAGACAAACTAACAATGGATTAAAATGCGACGTAGCTGCTAGCGGTTGATTGTCCATTGATATTCAAAACACAATGCTAAGCCCGTGCAGTGTTTGCAGGTAGCGAGAAGTGAACGAGTATGTGAAGTACGGGGATCGTGCATCGACACCAGCGGCGGCCGGCGACGTACCGGGTTTACTTTAACGAAAAAACCCCGCGGTCTACCCCACCTACGCACCCACGCCTGTATGTGCAGGTGCAATTCGTAGTACTTACACTCATTTAGCATTAACATTTACCTTAGAAACAAACTATTTTTATACATTATGGTGATGGATATACCAAAATATTTACACTCGTACACATAAATAAACTTCGAGGTATTTTAAGATGAAAACGAAGGTAATAGCAATTATTAAATTGTTATTGTTATGTTACCTTTTTTTCACGATTTCCAGAATTTTGTGAAAATTTTGATTGAAAAAAAAACCATTAACTTTTTGAAGTTAATGTAAATATAGTCTAACAATCAAACACAAGGTCTGTTTATCTGTATAGTCTGAGTGACTCGAGGAGTGCGTATATCTAAAAATTGTATATCATAATTTGGAAGTCATAGAAACCATTTCGTAACTTTAGTGAGGAGAACGTATCGATTATATAGTACCTACTTACTATAATGCATTATTTGTAATTAGCTACCTAGAGCCATAAATGTAGGTATAGAATTAAGTCATACTAAAAAAATCGGCCAAGTGCGAGTCGGACTCGCTCATGACGGCTCGCAGCAAGTAACACAATATAAAACTTCTTGTAGTTCGTTGTAACTTTGATCGATGTTTTAATAATAGTGTACTTTTTATTACTTAGGCGCCTATTACAGACTTATTAATAGAAAATAGTTCAAGGTTTATGTTTATGAAATTAAGTGTTTTTTTTTTATATTTGAGTTTATTGAATGAAAGGTAAATTACGATTTACGATTTAGAGCGTCTATTAAAAAAACGACTTGCTAGCAAGTCGTTTTTATTTCGTTCAAACCAATATTTGGTGAAAGTTTGCATGGTAATGTATGCAATATCACCATGAAAATTTTCAAAGCAATTCCAGTTCCAGTTTGGCATAGACAGACGTTAATGTGGGCAGATAGGGTTTTCCCGTAGAATTGACTAAAAATTCAACCTATCTTATCTGGCAATCGCAAATTGATCAGATTAAATATTAAAAATAAAAAAAAATGTGGTACCGATTCTGTGAAATAAAAAAAACGATGAAAAGTGATCATATATATGTAAGTATACGTTTAAAAATCTTTCTCTGTTTTGTGTAGATGACGATGAAAAAAAGGTTTGATATAGTAAGTATTATAACTATCTCTACTCTAAATTCTTCTTAATAGGATAAATCTTCGTTCGTCTTATAGACAAATATTCATTTCCTTATGTGACTGAAAAGATTTTCCGGCATTATTTAATGAAACCTTTTAGCAAATTAAATGCATTTTTAATATTTGCCTTGTAGGAGAGTATGTAATTTTTTTTTATTTCAGTTACAATACTGCAGAGATTTCCATTTATTAGCAGATTCGGATATTTTCATAACCTTACTAACTTTTTAGCAGATCTATCAATAAGTTCAAAATTTATGTTTGACGGTGAAGCACGTAACGATAATAAGACATTTCTAAAGCTTATAAAATTTGATTTTGTGTATGCTCTCATTTAAATATTTGCAATGCTAGCGCATTAATCCGTACACCGATCGTAAAAACGAGCAGCTACTAAGTTCCTTGTCGATTCTTTACAGTAAAATCTTTATTTATAATCGGTGGTATAAGTAATATATTAAGTTTAATCTTGAAAAGTAATTCAAAAGATTTGCAGCTCATTATGTTACGTTCCTTGCCTTAATATTCTTGTCGAAAAAATGAAATTGCATGTAGCGCGTGTTTGCCAACCAACTTACAAGGACTTACCACCGTCAATCTTACTATTCTAAAGTAAAACAAAGTAGAATCTCTAAATCTAAATCCTCTAATTCCTCCAACGCCCCCTAGGAAGGCGTTAGCTTTCATGGGGGTGAGCGGGCGTTATTCCCCCCACTGGATATCTCTAGTTTAAGTGTATTGTCTTATTAGAAGACAATGTTGATTATGGAAAATGATAATTGTATAATTAATAACACTTTTTTTACATTTTTATTTAATGAAAATGCTAAAAAAACCAATCCGTCCATTCGTTCTCTTTTTTATCTTACTAAACACTGAAACTATTGAAAACAAGTGTAAACAATAACTTTCATGAAAGACAGCTTACGAGAGCTAATTATGCATTACGTTTTACAGTTTTTTTTTAAAGAAACGTGATTAATATTATCCATCTATAAATACACATTTATATGCCTCCTACAAAATAAAAAGAGTTGCAATTATTTTCGACACCGTCTTTGTATATCTGTTAAATTCAACCGACTAAATACTTCAAAACAATGAATCTACATATATGAATTATAAATTTACTAAATAGCCAGAGGATATATAAAAGAATTATATGTACAAAGTAAATAAACATTTCAATGTTTAACTCATAATTAGAAATATAATCGTCGAGCGTACAAAGAAGAACAATGAAATATGGCTGGAGCCGAGCGGCGATACAAATGATAGCATTTTCTATTTGTATATATACATATGTATAAAATATACAATCCCATTTCTGCCAAGTGGCAGCAGACAATGATATAACAGTGCTGAAACATGGTGGCTTATACAGAGTGCTGTGAATTGTATGATGATTGTACGGAGAGCCATGGATCGTTCTATACCATGTTCGACATTAAGGTTAATAACCTTTTTAGCGCCGAATGTAGATTTATTGAAGAAATCTAACAAAGTAAAAAACATCATATACAAACGCTTCAATCAAAAAGATTGATACGAAAAAGATACGGCCAAACTTATTTATGGCTAAACTTACACTAATTAGTAGGTTTGACCTACACCTAGTAATTAGTATAAGTTTAGCTGTAAGTCCTGCTATGCCTGAGTAAACTTCGAATGTTGATGATGGAAGCGAATCGCTAGTTAATCATCCACACTATCGATACCATAATCGTTGTCATTTACTTCTCAATATCCATTTTCTCCTAATGGACTCTCCGTGGAAGAATTACTTGACAAACTTTTACGACAGGTTGGCTGTTTGGCGTCAATCCTCCATGGGAATGCATTTAGTTAATTATCCGCCACCATACAGGTGTTCAAATCGCGTAAGTGTTAGATTGATGGGTACGCCAACAGCGGATCGAGATGGAGCACCTCTATTCTACTCAGTCGGGACTATATTAGCTCAGACAGTTGCTTAATTTAAGTAACCTCGCAATGAATTAACGTGATACCATTTATATTACATTCACCTATTTTGAATTGCGCTTACATTTGAAATTACTTGAAAATACTTTTTAAGTCATGGTAAACTTTTTAAACATTATTTGCACCAAAGTAAACCTTTCAAAAATTAAAGTCAAATAATTGAATAATAATAAAATTATTACTAGAATTATTTTCTGCAATAAAACTAAAGTCTTATGTATCTAGATAGCAATATATGTATAAGGTGTGCGATGCGTAATGTACGTTTTCATACATATACATACATGTTATATTTTTGTTTTATAGATAAAAATATTATATCGTAATAATTTTACATAAACTCAAGTAGTAAATGAATTAGTCATAAGCGACCTTGTCTATTAGTTCTCATAATCTATTTCCGTACAAATCATATCGTATTATATATAAATGAATAATTTCTAATGAAGCAAATAATTCAGATTAACTTACATCTGTTTACATTCTTATCCAAAACTCCACTTTCACTTCGAGTATCGTCGTCTATCGGTCTGTGTCTAGTTGTAGACTCTTTTGTTTTGAGAGCTGAGTCGTCCATTTTGCACCACCATGAACACATAACCAAACATTTTAAATATCGTGATTCATTTATAAAGTTAACATGTCCAAATAAATCGAAATGTGAATTACAACTAAGACATTGAATAGAAACGATATAGATAAGATAACGCTTGATAATACGAGTATATCATACTCCTCTTTATAGCATAATTTAAAACATTATTAACAACTGAATCAACAATATATTTACAAACCGTCAACTAATCTTTTAATATTAAGAAAACATACTAAATATATATGTACTTCAAGTTCTTGGGCTATATATTCTATGAATCCACGGAAAAAATAGCAACCTAAGATAAGCAATAACTACTGTCATTCCTATACATTCTAAATTGAAGCAGTTATTTTGAAATCGGAATTTTGTTTACCGCACTTATACTGCAGATAATTCATATCTAAAATATTTTCTTGTAACAAGTAAATTGATCTTAACGTCTCATTTTTATCTACTAAAGAAAATTTTCTTATTTAGTTAGATGAATTGTAAATATGTAAAAACTACAAATTAAGCTCGTAACTACAAAGTTTCGTCAATGAGGATCTAGCTTTTTTTAAATTACATGTTCAGAGAAAAATTTACACATTCAAAGTTATTCTGTATACAACAAAACTTGGTAAAGAGAATTTTAATTTACTTCGAATATAATCATTTATACGTCTACGAGGTTCTCATTAATTGCAAACAAAAACCTATGTAACACACAAGTGTGATTACTTGAAGCGACAAATGTTATTAAAATTTTATATAAACATTATCTGGTCGTTGTCCACATTATGGCCGATTCTATCGTGTGCTCAGTTTGATTAAGCGTGTAACCTTTATTTATTAATAGAGACACTCTGTCCTAGAAAATAAGTCGAGCGTATTTTCAAGCTCAAACCTATTTAAGCATATAATATATGCGACGAAGCTTGAACTGTTAAATATAAGTAAAAAGTTTACCCATCCGATGGACCATTAACGCATTACTTTATATTAAAATATACATGAACACATTACGTGTATCTATCTACAAACTTCGAAAGACGGAAACTAAAATATCGATTTATAAATCTCTCTTCGGCTGCGAGCTTTATCTTAACTCTCGAACTAGACATTAACTTTCTGTAATTACAGATAGGAAATACTCGAGAATAAAGACATTTGTAGAACGCCTAGTATAAATACAAAGAAAATTGCTTTAATCGTTATGATAGATATTATTTTGGTCTAACACTTACATTTTGTTTAGTTCAATGCCATTCCAAGTCAAATTATATTTAGAAAGGAATATCCCCTCACCTCTTGCATAAATAGGAAAATCGCCATCAGATCGGCTATGGGTAAGCATGGGTCCGTAGCACCGCCACGGCGGCCTGTCGCGCGCCACCCGCGGCCCCTCCACGGTTTAGTTCACCTCCAAGTCATCAGTACGCAATCGTGGCACGAAGCCCTACATTTAAACGGCACTCTTTGTGTGGCATTTATCTCGTAAAACACACAATAATTTTCAGATGATGGCGCCACGGAGGCGAGGGTACGAATGGAGGCTGCGCGGCGCATCTTACGCGCGCAACCCTCACCCTATCCCGGTCCCCGCCACATCAAGCAACCTGTCATTCTCATACTATACATACTATTGGAGTATAAATAATGTCTATAATATAATTTATATATTTACATCTAAAATTTAACATACATTGTAAATTATTTGCGGAATAAATAATATTTTTAATTTATAAATTAGATTAATAATTAATTAAAGAATTATTAGAAGTAAAAAAGTGAACCAATGAATTAGTTACTAAAATTTCTATTTAAACTAACCTTAGGGAGTGGTGTAAATATTTCTATTATTTAGTAATTATAAGGACGCAAATGTCCAGGTTCTGGGGTACCTATATTTATCTACAGCTTATCTTTTCGTTACCGCTATCTGTTCGATAATTTTTGAAAGTGCGTTCCTGAGGAATGCAATGCGAGATAAGTCTCTGTTTATTTAGTTTAATCGTAAATGACTAATGTTTTACGTTTATCAGTTCCATAACACTATATGAAGGTTTAATTTGAGACAATACATCGAATTATAAGATCAGAGTAGGCGTCATCGGATATGGAAAAAAATATCTGAACTGAAGTGTTGCAATTAGACTTATTTAATTAAATTTAATTAAATTAGAATATATTAACTGCGCGGTTGATTAGACCCATGTGATAACGTTCGCAAGAAATTGTTTTCTCTCCATTTACATATACAGTACTTATCTACTTGATTTTCTTTCTAAAATTCATCAATCATTTCTACTGGCTCAATATATATTTCACGTAACTTAAATTCTTAACTTCACTAATAAAAACTACCTCAAAATCTCATGTCTACGATACCCTACACGATATATGTGTACGTATATATATACTAAAAGTCCATCCACAGAGCTCTAAGTTAAAGAATGAAAGTTGTGTCGGCGCTGTCTACTGGATCCATAATTATTGTTCAAATGATTACTTTGAAATGCCTTCTCCATTTGTCTATAATCGTCTGTTTTTACTTAGAAATCTTAAGCTCTAGTTGAAGCCAATAAATGCAGGGAATCCCATAAAAATCGAAAGGTAAGTATTTTACCTATTGTTGGAGATTTCTTCAGGCTAAAACTAAAAACCCTATCAGTACATATACATTATATATAACACATGGTATAGTCGTGAACTCGTGACAATTAATTGATCACCATCCTGAAGCAGCGGCTTCATCTGATGCCTTATAGGATGTAGACATCTGGTAAGAATAAATGATGAAATGAATCCGCTAAAGTTTTCCGGAACTCCACCCCTATTGAGGTAAAACGGCGATTGGCAATTTGTGTTTTATAAATCGTGCACGGATAAAACCGCAGGCTCAGCCAGATAATCATATGGTTTATCGCTTCTATCACTAATAGTATATTTGTTATAATGATGACATCATATTACAGATACATAAAAGTGGAATTAGTATTTGTTGATTTCTAGGTAAGATATATTTAAATTTAATTGTACTTTACTAACATACCCTGTAATTAAAAAGATGGAAAAGCGAACGTGAACGCGAGCGTGATGTTTTTCTCGGTAAATGTACGTTCCGAACTGTTATAGTCAATTTTACACCTTTTGAGTGTATTGACCAAAGAATTCATATTTTGATTTTGACTAATATTCTATTGGTCGGTTTTTGTAACTGGACAGATTGTTTAGTCACTTTCTATTATATTAATAGATACGTTTACCTACAACATTTTGCAGCCAGAATAGGAAAGTTTAATAAAAAATAATTAAATGCAACACAAAATTGGTATATAGAAAAATGGGCATTTTTTCACATAAGACATTTAACGAGAACTGTTTTTATTCAACAAATCGCTCTCTATGTAGGCACCATATACAATAGTTGTCTATAAATCATTTTTGTTACTAACTTACGAATTGTTTAAGAAAGTTGTGTGTGTTTTACCTTCAACTTATATTAGTAACAAAAAAAGACAAGAAAAGTGTCAAGTTAGATTGAATGACAAATTAAATATGTACGTAATTATAAAATTAATCAAGAGAATGAAATTGGTTAGTACAGAAAAAATCAATGATAAAATACACTTACTTATATCACCATTTGCAGCTGCAGAGTCAAAAGGTATAGACAGATGTCGCCCTCCTTTGCCAATGGAATGTTGTGCACCCAGGTTTAATTTATCTCCACTGTCACCTACAGGAAATATCAATTTAAAGTAATATTTATTCACCACATATTTGTGCTTTTCTGTCCTCGTACATATCAAATTAGTAAATCCAAACAGTTTATTTTTAGGAAAATCACAATTTCATTTGATGATTTTGAAGTCCTCCTAAATAAAACCTAACATGATCATACAATTAAAATAGGTACTAAAGTGAAAAAATATATATAGGCTCTCTATCAATTACTTATATGTTACAAAGCATTCATGGCAGATCTTAAAATACACGACAGACATGAATTGAACATAAAAACAACTTGGTCTAATTAATTATTGTGATTATCATGGAACATAATTATAGTCTGAATAATTTCTGATCCAGTCAATCTGAACTCTGGTGGGATAACATAAAGTATTCCAATCAATATGTGGCTTACAAAAAATATGGAAGAACTTTTTACATCTTAAGATTTAAATTATTGTTAAATTAAACGCTTTGTTTAAATGTTATCTGTTTTATTTTATATAATATACACATAAATGTACGATTATATTATAACATCCCATAGGGGATTATCAATATATGACACAAAATCTGAGAAATCCATTAAATCATGTAATGTTCCGGTCAATCGGCATGACCTTCTTCTTTCTTCTTTTTGAGCAATATATGTATCCTTATATAATTTTTTCCAATCATTTGAGTCACTAACTACTTCGGTAAAATCTCTTAGGAATAGTTTATGCCAGAGTCTTGAATTTTCCAATAATACAGATAATCTTTTACAAGTTTTAGCAACATTTATTATATCATTTATTGGCAAGGTCAATAGTATATTTAGGAGTACCTCTTCGGGAAGGCCAAAAAGACTTGCACTAGAGTAGCCACAATAGCAAAGTATTGAACTCTTAACTGGAGCTACAATTTTATTTTTGAAAATGTATGTCAATTGTCTTAAGTCCCGAAAAATCATAGGAATGGTTGCAGCTTCAGGTGATGCAACAAATGTGTTTATAGGTAAGCAAATGGAGTAAACCTCTGAATTAACATCACTGATAAAAACATTGACCAAAACTGTTGAAGCCAATGGACACATCAATAGTTTCACAGGAATATCATTAAAGCCCGTTAATATAAATGTTATCTCACAAGCTCCTGTATTTAATGTCAATGTAGATAATTGTTTAACATCTAGTACATCTACTGAATCACTCTTAATTGTGTCTTGAACAATTGGCACAAAACCATTTTCTACAAACATATAAATAATTAATGCTAGAAATATGTCTTTCTGGGTCAACTCTGGGGGTTGTGTTTTTGTTATAATTCCCTTTATGATTTCTTCAAATTTAGGAGGTATTTTTTGACAAGTGCTATCTTCTAGTCTAAAATTCATTTCTATATTTCTAAGCATATCCAAGCACAAGTTTTTTTTTTTTAGATAATAAGCAGTATATATTTTATGCTTCAAACATAAGTACATTAGACAGAATAAAAATCCAGAAACAAAGTTTTATTACTCTTCTGTTTGTTTCTGTTAAGTTCTTGTGTGTTAAGTTCTGTTAATTCCTAGCATTTAACGATAAATTTTACCAAAACAATAATGCATTTTGTAATGTCATTTGTCAGTTGCTTTAAGTCATCACTACGTCAAGCAAGTTGCCATGTCTAAAAAATCAATTTGCTTGAACATTCAAAAAAGATTTTTTTTTCATTAACGAAAATACGACACAATAATGTTCTATATAGGTACTTACTTACGTAGGTAATTGAAAAGCAAAAATTGCACATGAAATGAAAATTAAATCTGGTTAACTTTTAGATTGCCTCTAATAAATCCGAATTATTATTGGGGGTGTCATTTTATTTCGAATAACTAAGAACTCAGGCTTTATGTCATTAAATATAACGCAAAATTATACATACGTATTTTATATTTTATATCCATCAGTTTTAGCTTAAAGCTTTTTTTAATGTCATATTTTTACTATATACTAGATAAAATTTTCTAATAGCATATTTATGTACAAATTTAAATACATATATTTTTCTTTCAAATGCAGGATATGTCTTTTGCGACAATGATTACTTAGAACAAGCATTCATGATTTTTTATATCACTCATTTGTACATCATGTAACTTATGATTACAGTGTAGAATAACATCATGATAATACCTCACTTGAAATTCTAGGTAACATATAAACAAACTCATGTTAGATCAGTGTGATAGAATAACTCAAAACTATGGACTCAAGAAATTGAACTTTATGTCAGCTGCTATAACGCTTTCGTAGTAGTTTATCATAATATAATACTACAAAAGAGAAAGAAACTCTGTCCGTCTATTAATTTTCATATATAAACCATTGAACCAATGTTGAAATTTTGTAAGAAGTAAGCTTGAACTACTACCAGCGAAGGACATGGGCTATCCTAAAAAGGGGAAAAAACCCTTAAAGCAGGGAAAGTTGTAGAAAGAAAAGGGCACAGGTCCTGAAAGTTTCTTAAGTTATTTTAACGAATTATTAAATTTCATGATTCTACTACTCTGACCTAGCTTATTCTATGGCATCATAGAATAAGCTAGGTCAGAGCGGTATAATCACTAGATTAAGAAAAAGTATACATAAGCCTAAAATACTATTCCAGCAAAAAAATTATTATTAGTAGTATTAGACAAACTGGTATAATGTATATAAAACTATACATTTTAACATGCTAATCCTGACAGGATTTTATTGAATAAATAACAAGAAAAATTTTAAGAATCAATTGTATAAACTTATATTGACATCATACATAAAGTGTAAAAAGTACTATTTTTTTTATAAAACATACCACCTGTATGTTTATATATATATATATTGGTTATGGAAAGTAAGTTATTGGTTAATAGTTGTAGTGTTTTTTTATTTTTTCTTCTCCTAACCCGCTGCATTGAACACTTAATGATGAGCATAATAAATTTAAGCAAGGGACAAAGCTAAGGCTAATTTTGAACCCAGAAATGAAAAATCACCCAGTTTAATATCAGTAATGCCAGTAATATGTAACAATTTTGGTGTGCTTTTTATGTATATTACGTCCATTGCTCTCAGTATGAATAAAAGAATAAGAGAATCTGCAAATGCTTACAACACTGCTCTTTTAAAGTAGCCAAATCAAGATTGGTATAATTTTAACTAAGGAATACTATAATATAGGACTAAAGTTAATTTTCTAGATAGCAATTAGCCTTGTTTTTATTTCATATTCTATTTATAATAAAGTTTTGACTAAAAGAAAGTATAAATAATTAACAACTGTGATCTTAACATGAGTAACGATGCTGACTTTGTAACATAATAAAAAATATGAGAGGTTATAGTTTTTCGATGGTTAGAATACTTAACTCGGTAAATACATATAACTAAAAATAACTAAGCACTTACCTGTATATCCACCGTTGTTTTTCTTTTTGTTACTCTTTAAGGAACCATCCGAATTGTTGTAATTACTCAAACTTTTTTCGTTGTCACTAGCCATTGAAGGATTTTCTTATAAAAACATTTGATAAAGATTCATTGTTTAAAAATACACTCTCAAAATCGTAAAACAGCTTCTTAAATATTTTATAAAAATAAAAAAATAGTAAACAATTTTTATTATTAGTAAGTAATATGATTACTAATACATGTTTACACCCTCGACAACTAAATACTGTTTGTTCGAAAACGTTTAAGAACAAATATAAAAAGACACATATTGGAATGTTTAATTAAAATAACAAAATGATAGTCGTTGCATTACGAAAACAACATTTGAAATATGGAAAACAAAAAATTATCTTCAAATCATATAAAATTCAGTTTTAAGGCACAGTTGAGTTGTTTACGATAAAGTTAGGCTCTTTCATTCGTTTTAGTGGACAAGTTTTTTAATTATCTGTGTAATGATGTAACTGGTTGCCACTTTTCCTGCGGTGCCCGATGACAATCATACCTTCGAAAACTTTATAAAAGTTTAATCTTTTAAAATATGAAATTCTTATACTTTCTTGTATTTTAAGAAAATTATTCATATAATTATCACTTACAAATAATTACAGTTAATTAAGCTGGCAACTTTCAAAAACTAAAATATATTTTTAATTTTTAATCTATATCCATTTATCCAATAATACTGAATATTAGCAGACAGTAGTCCTGTGTTTGACTTGTTTGTTCTATATTTTGCTTTCATATTTACGCATAAAATTATAAAAGATCTTTTTAAAAAACATATAATCAAATATTAATCACTAACTTACTCTTACGTGTTAAGTGTTTTCATATAATATAGTGCATTTTGCTGATGTGATTTTACTGAAATGTCATCGTATATGGCAGGTGTTTTTGATTTAGATTTAGATGTGGATACAGTTACAGTCGGGGATTCTGATGAAGACGATATCATCGAAGTAGATGAGGTATTTCATATAAATTGTCCAAAAACCATTAGAGTAGCAATACCTAACCTAAAATTAATACATTTTCGCAGCTTTATATTCAAGGATTTTTCTTTTTTCTCATAATGATAATGAATCTTAGTGTTTTAGTTATATATAAGTGAAAATCTGAATTCAGTAAGCAACTTTGATGTATTCTTGATTTAACTTAAAAATGTTTTAACTTCTAATTCATCAAATATTTCCAAATACAGGTTGATTATGATCCTGAACTACACGTGAATAATATAGTGGAGTAAGTATTATTTATTATGTTAAAGTATTATTAATTTTGAGCATATTACGATTTTGTTAAAATTTAAAGGTCTGAAGGATCAGAAACCATACAACTTTCAGAAGATAATGTTAATCCAGGTCAATGTAAAAGACTTGGACCCCAAGATTTTGAGTTACGAAAAGTACTGGGAAAAGGTGGATATGGAAAAGTTTTCCAAGTGCGTAAGATTACTGGCCCTGACCCTGGAGCATACTTTGCAATGAAAGTTCTTAAGAAAGCTTCAATTGTACGTAATCAAAAGGACACTGCTCACACAAAAGCTGAAAGAAATATCTTAGAAGCTGTTAAGGTAAAGGTTTCATTTAATTTTAGAATTAATAAAACATGGTCCTTGAACATGTTTGGTAAGTTTTTGTTTTTTTAAACTTAATCTAATATAAATTTTTTTTTGTTTTTCAGCATCCCTTTATAGTTGAATTAGTATATGCTTTTCAAACTGGTGGTAAATTATATTTAATTTTAGAATATTTAAGTGGAGGGGAATTGTTTATGCATCTTGAACGTGAAGGTATTTTTCTTGAAGACACAGCATGGTTAGTAAAATATAAATTGTAAAGTTTCTTATGTTTGATGTCTCAGTAATCTTTTAAATTAATCTAAGTTATCCAAAATTATCTTATTTTAAATAAGCATTAGCAATATACATATAAGATAAAAATCATTATCAAGATTTAAAAAAACCTTCATTTTTATTTTTCAGCTTTTATTTGTCAGAAATAATATTAGCTTTGGAACACTTACACAGCTTAGGTATAATTTATCGTGATTTAAAACCTGAAAATGTCCTTCTGGATGCTCAAGGACATGTTAAACTTACAGATTTTGGATTATGTAAAGAGCACATTCAGGAAGGTATTGTCACACACACATTTTGTGGAACTATTGAATATATGTAAGTATATTAATAGATAATGAGACATAGCTTACACATTTTTTGTGAATATTTTTTGCCTTGATACAAAATTTAAAATTTTAAGGGCACCTGAAATATTGACCAGAAGTGGTCATGGAAAAGCTGTTGATTGGTGGAGCCTCGGAGCATTAATGTATGACATGCTGATAGGGCAGGTATGGTTGGATAATCTAATTATCAGGCAGATACTTTTGTATATTCAGAATTGCTATACCAAGATACAAAAATGTATCTTAATTGGTATAGTGTGTATACTACTATGAATTAATTAATAAACACATTTTGCACATTTACAGCCACCATTTACCGGTGACAATCGTACAAAGACAATTGAAAAAATACTTAAAGGTAAACTCATGTTACCGGCCTACCTCACACAAGATGCCCGTGATTTGATACGGCGTCTAATGAAGCGCTCTGAAACACAACGTCTTGGTGCTACTGGTGCAGCAGCAGTACGAGGACATGCTTTCTTTAAGCATGTACAATGGGATGATGTTTTTGCTCGTCGACTGGAGCCTCCTATTAAACCACGTTTGGTAACTAACAGTTTTAGTTAAATAAAACAAAAATGACAATGTGGAACCTTTTTAGTAAAATTTGGTTTTTAGAGTGACATTTTATTACATAAAACAAAGGTGAAATCATTTTTAAAATAAATATTAGTATTCATAGTATATAACATGAATTGCGTTTATTTCAGACTGATGCTACTATTTTTTAATATAATATTTTAATGATTTTAATGTTTACAGACTAGTGAAGATGATGTGTCCCAATTTGATACTAGATTTACTCTGCAGACACCTATTGATTCTCCAGATGAATCAACACTTAGTGAAAGTGCCAACCTTATGTTCCAGGTACAGTTATATAAACTACAATATTTTTTTTATTTTGTATATAACAATTGTCATATATAATTTTTCATTTTCTTGTAGGGCTTTACATATGTAGCACCATCAGTGATGGATGAGATTCATAAGCCACGCGTAATAACCGCCCGTTCTCCTCGGCGTCCTAGACCACATCACCATAACGCATTCACGGTGCCTCCTGCTTCCACTGCCCATTCACATCCACACGCTCAACAAGAAGACCTTATGGATGTACAAGGTTTACCTATATAGTGAGTATTATGTTCAATTTTTTTTTTTTTTATTACACAAAATATGCATAAAACTATACTTTTGCATATAGCATAGAAATGTATGATATAATAAGAGGAAAAGAAGCTAAAACAATGAAATTTCTTTTATTTCCTATATATTAATATTTAGTATATATACTATCACTTAAATACACAACAGTAACTTTGTTAACTTATGTGGTATAAAAATAAAATAACAAACTACTTTGACAAGGCTTTTTATTGATTTTATGAGTGTATTTAGTAACTTAAAGAAAAATTATAATTTTGCAGATATTGAAAGTAAATAACTGATTCAAATGGATTCTTGGATAAAATCAATCTATACTATAAATTATTTAAGTAGTTTTATTCTCAAAAAGGACCTATAGTAATTTCAACCCAAAATATACTTTTTATTTGCTATAAAAAGTAACTGTTATATTCCTCTCATTAAACTATACAGTATACATACTTTCATCTGTATGTTTATACAGATTAGAATCAATGACCTTAGATTTTTTTTTCAGGCCTAGAGTAATTTATATAGTTGACCATTTTATACAAAGGATGAATTCAACTACAAATGCTGCCCATCTATTATGTCCGTAAAGTAATGGTACTGTTTTATACAACTATTATTAAATGTACATTTTATACAAGTTACCGTTTAGTTTAATATTTTGGTAGGAATATAACATGTATTAAAATGTTCTAACCCAACTATTATGACAGAGATATTAAAATTAATTTACAATATACCTTGTTACCGTGCTTCATAAATTGAATTAAAAGGTCATTTTTATTTTGTAAATTGGAGTTTAATTTAAGGTAATCTATTCTAATCTGCCTCCAATCAATTTTCAAAATAATTTAATTTTAGTTAAATAAAGTTTTTTTTTCGTATTTATAATTTGGTTTTAAATTTTTTTTAGTTTTACATCCTCATCCTGAATCCCGTATACATTCGTTACTCTTTCTGTTATGTTATCTGGCTGTATATTTGTGCATTTTAAACAAGCACATGATCAAAGCAACAAAGTTTTTTTTAAATAGCAGTTCTAATTTATTTGTGCATTATCAACGAGAGTAAAACATTCCAAGTAAATCTGAAGATCCAAATTGTTGGTGTTGCCATGAGATTGCGCTCTCGATAGTGGAAGGTATTTAAACTTAGTCAAATTTGAGAATAATAAGACCTTCACAAAAATGGTAAAATTAGATTGATAATTTATTTTAAGAGATAAGATTTATATTAAATATTGTACTTTGATTATGAACTTATATATGAACTAAATAAATTGTTATAACACAAATGAAAAGAAATCATTGTTTACCATTGCCATACTTATTCAGAAGGTTACAAATATAGAAACAAAACCAGTAAGTTCGATTACCTTTTTAAAGGAAATTTTTGATAATGAATAAAAGCTTTTAAGTTAAACCTATTTCTCTAAACTATTTATGTTACATAAAATAACAACAAACAAAAAATCAGAAGATTATTTTATAATTATCACAAAGTTTCATAATCACTATTCTTTGAATCAACGAATTCTTTACTTTAGAAACATTTACAACCTAAAGTTAAGTAATAAAATACAATTTTGCAAATTTAAATATTTTTTAAATGTTTTCAATAGAATTATGTTTGTATTGGGATCTGTCACTTGAAAAAACAAGCAATCTACAATTTTTTATTATTTTTGTACAAAATTTTCAAACACCAATAATTTAACCTGAATTGTTTCTATTCAAACCACCTGATAGTATGTCAATGTTTGTGACATTATGACAGAGATCCCAAATAAATATAATTATATTTTTAATCGGATTCATGCAAACAAATAAGATATTATTAACTTCCTTTTTTTAACAATGTAAACATAAAAAACAAAAAAATTGAAAAAATATAATAAACAAAAGAAAGTTAAACAACAAATTGCATATCCATACAATTTTCACAAAATAGGTAAATATGGGAACTGCAGGACTCTGGAACGGACATGAACTGCACACTACCATTACAAACATTACCATGCCTTTCTAAACTTTCATGTATATGTTTTTTAATGTTTGCTAATGACATTTCAGTTTTTATTTCAATATTACATAATGAACATGACAAACAATTATTAACCAGAATAAAGTTGTTTTTTTGACACAGAAAACAAATCACGCTGTCATCTTTTTGAATTGCAGACCAGTCAATAGTATCGCTTTGTGATTTTTCATATTCTTCAATCCACCTAAAAGTTAATATATACATATTTAAAAAGTAATGTTTTTAATGGACTACATATATGGTAAAAAATTTTAACTTAAACACTTAATGTAACCATATCTTTACTACACATATGAAAATAATTTATAAAAATTGAACCATCTTCAAAATTAGAAACAGACAAACTAGAGATAAAAAAATATATCCAATAAACTATTAGACTAATTTTAATGAAACTTACACTGATTCCTAGGTTGAAGTGCATCTAAATTAGATTAAAAATGAACATCTCACTTTTATTTTTCAAGAAAAAGTACTATTTACACATCAATTAAGCACACATGCTTAATTAATGTCTAAATAGTGAATAGATAATGATACTCAAATATAATTCAATTCTGATAATGTTACATGCATACATGTCGAACTGATGGTTAAAATATATGAAATGCAAAACTTGGGCAAGAATTTTGAGTGCAACAAGGGAGTATATCTGAATAGAAAAAAATCATTGAATGATATTCTAATATGATAATAACATAATAAAGCTAATTAGCTAATTTTATTATGTTTGCTTAATTAAGTGTGGGTTGTTTCAATGTAAATATTTAACAACTTTAAACTACATAACTACTATAGCCTACTCTAAAAACAGGAGGACTAAAGATCATGAACAACCTTACAACTGAATTGACATAATATAATTGATGTTATTTTAAATAGTCCACTTAAATTTTTTCAGAAAAAAGTGTTTTCAATGTCAGTGAAGTTGATTTTGGAACTGTAAAGTAAAACTTATGTAGACCCATAAGTAGTGAAATTAAATAGTGTTGCATTATAATGCAATTTTTTCAAATTGCTTTATTTATAAATAAAGGTGTATGTATAGTACTATTAGCCAATTTGATGGAATATGTACATTTAAGGTTTGTTACATATATATTTATACCTTCAATTTGAGTTAACTATATGTAAAGTAATATTTGAAGTAAACAACATACCAATCTAATTCATTTTGTATGAGTTCATTTTTAATTTCTTGCAATATTTTTGTTTCTTCGTTATCTGTTATTTGCTCAAATTCAATATCATCTTTGTTAAAATTGTTAAATGTATTGTTGTAAATATCTGTTAATGTCAAGCGAAGATCAGCTTCCACGGTAACGCCACGAATTCTGTTTAAGAGTTTGTCACGACATGTTTTCAAATTGTTTTTATAATCCTGCAATAAATTTACAATACTTCAAAAATAAAGAACAGTGGAACGAAAAAATTATCCAACAATAAAATTTACGTTTCTTATCTTCTCTTTTAGTTGTACAGGGGATTGAATTTTTTTGGTCTTTAGATTTTTAAAAGACGGCGAGGTGCCAAGTTTATTCATTCTCGAAGACAATAACAGTTTTGATTACTATAAAATTGTAAAAATCATAATCCAACAGTAACTACTTAAAGGTTTTAAGGTCTTTTATCTGAAACCTTTCAATGTTTAAATACACGTAGGAAAAATAACGATTTTATCAATAAAAGCAAATTGTGTAAAATATTCTTCACAACGATTTAAATGTAGAATAAATAAATGAAAAAAGTAGTTTATTTGTACAAAAAGCTACTTTTTTACTTGCTTGTAGAATTATAACATAGTTATGGCAGACTTTTGAAAATGACAAATACTATTCAAGGTTGCCAAATACAGGCAAAAACAAAAGCACGTGTTTACTGCAGGTATGTGTAACATTGTTGACATTACACTAAGACTATAATATACTGGTGGTTTATGAAAAGTCTACTCATACAGTTGTGCTTTTGATTTTCGGACAATATTAGTTGTGCAAAATTTGAAACAAGTAATTCAGATTTCAGAACTTTTCGTAATTTACTTAGGGCGGATATAGCATCGGATAATGTCTATTCTATTGTCCTACTTTCAGTAATAGTCGATAGTAATATAATGACGAGAACATAGTATAAAGATCCATACACATCAATGATACTCTAATAAATAATTACTAGAACATCATTGATACCCAGTAAGTGTAAAGAACCTTTAGGTTTTTCTTGAATCTTTGCTGTAGCAACATTAAGTGTAAATGTCAGATGGATGGAAATGGAAAAAAACAATGTGAGTGATAAGTGAAAATATGGCAAAATCTAAAAGTTAAGTTTTATTAAAGTAAACTTTAGGTATATTTTTTTATCGACTAAGTTCCCTAAGTTTTATAATATATAAAATAATGACCCACGTCGAAAAACGCCAAAGTCGCCCAGGCAAAGAGGCAATTCATTCTGGACATTTTATGGTATCGCAATTCGAAGCTGAAGATCAGGACGATTTTGATGACCTAGCTATTCCTGTACCTGATGAAGAACAAAACGCCCCTAAAGAATCTGCAGTAGCCACCTACACATTGCCTACGACCTCTGAGATATTTCAACATTCAGATAAAGAAGACAGTAAACAACATCAACAACTTTCTATTGAAATATCACTTACAAAATTATTTAAATGTATGACTTTAGCATATCGGTAAGTACGAACACATCAGTATTTCTGACTATTATTATATTCTTTATATAGTTCCGTTTAGAAGATGTTTATCTGTATTTTGCCAATATAAATTCTGATAAATTAAAAACTTAAAAATATAGTACATATAAAAGGAGAGAAACAACATTTTATTGCTTTTAAAAATATGAAATGAAGATGCCTAGGGATTGCAATAAAACAGTTTCATTATCCTTTACTTGTTAACCAGTACGAACAGCACACAAAAGTTAGTGTTAGTATATAAATATAGCTAGTTTCATGTTTTGAAATATTTTCTGACAGGGAGGAAACATCCATTTTCTAAATGGAATTGGTTTGCAAAGATAACAAAAGGTCATCAGAACCCGTATAAAAGACACAGGTCACTTGTTGTGATAACAGTCTGTAATACTTAGTTATAAACATTCTGTATAATAATAAATCTCATTATCAATAATTATTTTTGCTTTATTTAAATAAATTATATTATTTCAATAATTCACTATCAATATTTTTTAATAAATTTACATAGAAATTTAGATCACATTTGTTTCTATGATTAATGAAGGGATTTCTCTAGAGGAAAGAACAATTCGCTTTTAACCTAATAATCTGCAGTCTGTATCTATTCAACTGCCACAGCTGATTTGAATAGTAATAGTACTTTCCATATCTCTTTTGGCATTGTAATATGATATGTAAATATTTGTTAATTATTAAAATATTGCTAGATTGATACTGACACTAGTATAATGTATAAATAAATAATGCAAACGCTTTATTGTAAATATACACAATGTAAACTTTTTTTTAATTATTTAAATTTATCCTCCAAGTAGCTGCTTACTCTACACCGATTTATATTATTTGAATAAACATATCTATTTGAAAGGAATTAATATTTTTTATTATCTTTCTTGTATAATGCTTTAAATGATAGTAAAATTAACTGACTGGTTTCTTGAAATATATTTTCTTTTAGAGCAAATAAATTTTACAATTATCTCATCTACATTTCACATACATGCCAAAGAAAAAATCATAATATTTATGGTGAATGGAAATTACTATTAAAATAATATATATATTCCAAGATGTAATGTATATTATTCTAATATCAGCAGCTAGCAATATATATACATGTCTATTTAGAGTGATAGAAATGATGATAAGATACAGTCAGGTTTCATTCTTATCAAACAGTTATTTATAATAAGCTTAAGATCACTTATTGATAGCAACAAAGATAAGTGGCTTACTGTGTGCTCGTACGACAACCTTGTGTATCCCCAGTACGGTTTTACCATTAAGACTGTACTTGTATTTTTTGAATTGCTTTAAATTATTCCTAAATCTTATAATGTATAATTCCAATCGGTTAAAAGCAAAAATGTTTCTAATGGGTTCTAGAACTTTTATAGTAAATTTAATTAAGAAAGTGCTTTTGTCTAACAATAGTTTGTTACGGTGAAGATTAGAAAAATATGGTAAGTTGGATTGAAATGTATTTTATTTAAATTTCTCAGACAAAAACTAACCTCACCAAAATGGAATCGTTTCAAAGGTATAAAACTCCGGTGGAAGGACAAAATAAGATTAAACAACGTCATATGGAGATGCTGGCACATGCAATGTGAGTTATACAATTTAATAAATTGACTGATTTAAAAATATATGGATGTGTTTAAGTATTCATAGCGTATAATAGATATAAACAAGTAATAATATATGAAACTGTATGAGGTTGATATCGCAAGACACATTATGCATAGTTATGTTCATCTTATGATTCTATTATATTGATTGTTTGTGTTCATCATACTGTTGACAGTGATACAAAATACACATGTAAATGTGTTCGCCGCGACTGTTTTATTGTAGACGCAGACCATTTACATCCTGACTTGTTTTTTATTTAGTATTTTTGATCAAGTATTAGGATATTTAATACATAAAACTTAAACTCCATGTTATAATTATATCATATATGAGAATAATAGTTTAAATTGAAAGTGTTTTAGTTTCGTTTAGTAGTTTGAAGTCGTACTTATGGGGTCGCCTACCTATATAGATAAATATTCGATAATACGTATTTATTACGAAACTGATTATTATGGGCAGTAAAGTGGCCCTATTATTGATAACGTCCATTAGTAATTGACAATAGTCGTCTTCTGTGCTCGAGCTGCGACGCTTTGAGAAGTGCTACAATTCTCAAAATGTGCTGTCTATATATCTTGCGATCACCGACGCGATGTAAAATTAAAATAAAAGTGTTATGATTTTCGTCTTGATGTCGATTAGCTGTCTTTGTTCAATATAGTTTTAACAATGTTTGTAATAAAGTAGTGTTTTCCAATTTCGAAATTATTTATCACCTATGGTTAAGGTACGAAAAGAAGTTTTTTTTTTTTAAATTCTTAAGTAAACTCGTGGATTTTTATAGTTATAAAGCATGGTTCTTCACGTGGCCGTCGATTCGACGAACGCAATGTTTCTTTGAATAATAAAGTTCAATTTTTAGTAAAATGGCTATATTAAAATGTCGTAAAGTTTCGTATTCATCTTATACAGAAAGTGTCAGTTTCAAATTCAAAATTCGATTTTGAAAATAAATGAGAGAATATAAAGATATGCAAATAATTTAATTGAAACAACCATTTTCAGTTATAAAGAAACAAAACACTTTAGTCTGCCAGTTCGCATCCCCATTGGATGTTGACACGCATGTGAAACCAGAGGTATGAAGAAAAATATGAAGATTCAATAATATTGTTCCTATACTTCGCTAAACGAAACAATTAATTACTTAAAATATTTTTAGACAACAATATTAGAAGGCAAATATTGGAAAAGAAGAGCCGAAGCTGTAATAGCTGAATATAAAAAATGGCGCATGTTTCATATTATGAGGCTCTTCGGCAAGGGGGACACCTCTGTCCAGGATTCGGTAAATTGTTTACTTAGTTTTTAGAGTCTGTATGTATTTAAAAAGCTTTTTGAGACTTAGCCTCGTTGCTAATTATTATTTTTTTGTATCAGTGTATTGGTCTAATTGTTAATCCACTCTTAATTTATAATTTTTCTTTACTACCTTTACATCCTCGAATGAGCCATCGCGTACACGTAATGGACGAGGCTGTTTACTGCTTTTCTTAAGTAATATAAATGCATCAATGCATCAATTTGCAGATGTCAAAACTATGCGGTTTTCAGATGTCGGACATGGACACAGTGGAGTCTCAGTGCAGCGACTTTGCTGCCAACATGCTCACCGATGAGGACTACCTGACCTTCATGAGCGACACACTCTTTTCAACCATCACAAATCATCAACCTTTCGCATTTCCAGATTGCAGGGAAATCGGTATTCTCATTTACTTGAAAAGCGAAAAACATATTGATCTCTATGTCGTGTCATACAATGTTGTTTTCAATTTTAGCCAGAGGTGCAAGCTTAGCTGATTTCATTCAACCAAGCTTAGGTCCTCTGCAACCAAATCTCGATGATTTGATGGATACTCTTGAACCGTTCCAAGGTACAGCATTAGTTTGAACATTCGTCTGAATCCTTTCAACGTTTTATTGGGAAATTTATATTATTTTTTGTTTATTCACTAGATCTTCTTTCAAGTTCTCGCTTGCCGCCTGTACCGGAAGAGACGACAATTTCTACTGAAGATCCCTTATACAGGAGTGGAATGTCAGTAGATTCTTATAATCCACAGAACTATATTGCTGACAATCAAAATACTACAGTCGCAATGCCTACCAGTCAGATGACTATTCATGGTATTTGCGCTTTTATAATTTTATTAACCGTTAAGTACACGTGCATAAAATTTAAATAATTCCTCCATTCCAGGTACTAACAGTAACACCCAAATGATACCGATGTCTGAGCCAGTTAAAAATGACCAATTGCGTGTCTACAATGGCCGGCTGTTCGCGCCGTCGGAGTTGTCTAATAATATTCTCGGCACGCAGGAGATGATGCCGTCGTTTCCCCAGAACACTTACGAACAGCAAAATGCAACGCATGCAGAACAAATGCATGGCAACGTCTACGCGAACAAGTCGCCTCGAGTACAGTATGTAAATACGCAAACCAAAATTCTCCCTCAGCAGGATACATGCTACCCTAAATACAATTCGGGTGAGTATCATATATACGGGACAATAGTAGAATCTACAGTAGAGCGATTCAACCTTAATTTGATAATACGGTCTGTTCCCCAGCTTTGCCGCCATCACAGACGGCGCCAGAAACTGTATCATTGCTTCAGCAGCCGGTACAGAATTCTAAATATGCTTCTACTTTAGTGATACAAGGAAGGAGTGGATACGGTAGAGAGAAGCCGCGGTCTAGGCTAAGTCATTACTCGGGACAGGTGGCGAACAACCACTACCAGGGTTACTCGCAACCTCTGCAAAACCCAGTGCACGTAGCACCGCAGAACTATGAGGTGCGACCGTCCGTAAGGCACTCCCCGCCCCAAATGCAGTACCTGCAACCGAACCCGGTAGACTTCAAGGCGAAATCCTCACCGAACAGCGTCAACACGCGATCATTCAAATTGCCTTCGCCGCCTCTAGTTCCGGTTACGTCACAACAGGTAAACCCTAACAGTAACATTTTGCTAGCGCAGTCGCGTCATTAACAAATTGGGCACATAACGAGACTGCGACGTCACGTCACTCAGGTGCAGGTTGCGGTGGGTGTAAACGTGGTGAGCGGCCTGAGTGCAGCTAGTGCGAAGAGCGCCCGTAACAAGGAACAGTACCGTTCGCACAGCTTACCGCTGGGTGCACAGCTCGGCGCAGACTGGGTGGTGAGCGCGCCCGCGCACACACATACGCCCTCACACACGCATACGCATGCCCACGCGCATGCGCACTCGCTTGACGCCTCCAGTACGCACGCCTCGCGAGTGAGTCATCAATATATTATGGCGTAAGATAAATATCCGATCTGGGAGAGTTAAATTATTAATCCGTCGACAGGCGCGCGAGGTGACTCCCGGAGCCATTCGCATCCGGTCGAGGTCATCGTCTAGCGGTGTGTCTGCGGACGGCGCGAGTGGCGGGGTGGGCGGCGGTGGCGGTGGTGGTAGCGGTGGTGGTGCCACGCGCCGCCCCCCGCCGCTCACGAGTGTGGCCTCCGAGCCCACGCTCCCGCAAGCCAGCGTCATGCTAGCCCAACTTCTCTCAGCCCAACACTGTTAGTTTGGTCTCTTGCCACATCCATAATAATTTTTTTTGGAAATTGTAATCCTTAGCAAAGTTAACCAATAATGATGAAACCAAAATAATTATTGCATGAATTGAAAGTCAGTGACAGTCAATCAGTTATTGATTGTTAATTAAATAGGCTTAACAAAATGTGGGTCTCTAAAGTATTAATAATATGTAATACAATGCGACCAGTTGACAGGTTTGAATTGCCGCTTCGTACAAATAAACTACACAAAGAGAATACACAAACACTTAACGTACATTATATGATAAAAAATTAAACACAAGCTTTTTACTTTCAGCTCAAAGCTTGTATAAATTGAATAATAGCGCAGAGGAAGGTGTCGGCGTTAGTGATCCCACAAAGTCCCCCATCCTCAGAGGACAGCCCTCGCCTATTGGGAGTGACATCATATCGCCACACCATGTAAGTATTTTAAACGTGATTATTGATTGTAATTTATTCAAATTCGTAACCTATGAGAAACGTGAAAGAACATAGCATAGTGTTATCACACCACGCCCCCCCCGACGCGCCTCTAATAATCGGGCTCGTGTTGCCAGTTTATCTTCATACTTTTGCAAAAGATATATTATTGCAGAATAATTATCCTATTTGTTTATCGATTTAATATTACTAAGCTATGATATTTATCGTCTTATTGAATTTATTAGTTTTTAATACTTTAAAATCCCTGTTTTGAAAAAAAAATTGATTAGCTTTTTTTTTAATGTACATATTCAGAATTTTAGGTTTAAATTATGACAAACATCAATTCTTTACTTTATATTCGGAACGCATCTTAGTACTGTGCGAAGAACTTCAACGTGATTTTTTTATTTGTTCCGATAACAATGCAATTAATAGATATTTTACATTACAACTCTTTAAGCTGACTATTTAAATTGTTGTACAATATCCATTATACATATATATAACAAGGAAAAAGTTCGCTGTAAAGATTTTTAGGTTAAACAGCGAGGTTAGAAACAATCGGTCGTATTTATCTAATAGACCGTCGGTTATCAGTTATTTGCGAAATTCTTATCCTAATCAACGTAGTACTGACGATTTGTGACATTGTTTTCATCGCGAATCACGCTCCCAACTTGTGCAAATTTCTGTCGCCTGATGCCAGACTTCGATCCCGCGCCCGTTATCTCCGCCGAAGCAATAAAACGACTGTTACTATCTGTCTGTTGGTGGGTTTCTGGCAACGAATTGATAAGATACTCGACAGTAGACGAGCAATGTATTTGCGTGTGTTGTAACCTCCGAGAAATGTATTACTTCCTATATTTTTAAATAGGTCAGATCAAGTAATCTATCGAACGATTTATTTGTGTACTTATACAATGATAATTTTTTTATCATCCACGAGCTGTTTTTTCTTTTTTTACATTTTAAATAAGATTGCTTCCTGCCTCTATATCTTTTTTATTACTGGTAGTATGTATATGTAACAAAATAGGGGTTTTATACTAGGAATCACCCATTTATCACATTCTACCGTCAAACAGCTTATAATTGCTTTGTTTCGATTCGAAGGACTACTAAAGGACTACCAACTATTTCTATTATGCTTCTATTAGGCAGTTGTGACTATTTACTACCAGCTAGCCCATTTGCCAGATGGCTTTACATATGGATTCAAATTAAAATATATTTTATTTCAATAAACTTTTATGAATCTTAATTTTACAGAATTGTATTAATTGTAAAGCTACCATTGATTCGGAATGTAGATTCGGTAAAGAAGAACCGAAAATAAACTGTTTGGTTGATTACTCTTCTCTGCAATTAGTATTTTTTTATTATATATTTAAGCTTGTGTTCAATAATATAATATTGCCTTATTTATTACGGATTTTTTTTCAAATGATTCACATAAATTAGAGAAATTAAAAAATCAACTTGAAATGAAAGAAAATTGAAATGATCTGTAAATCATATCAGAAAAATAAAAAAATATCGATTAGAAAAAAAAAACTCACAATACTTAAGGTACTAGCATAATCTTCATAAAATAAGTTATGAACATATCACTTTTCATTAATATATAAAAAAAAATTAAAGATTTTGTTTAGCATAATTCAGAATTCAATTCATGAACATTGATATTATATGCATATAAGTCTTGCACATTCCCGTTCTCGTGTGTTTTAATATAAAATATTTATTATAAAAAAAAAATCTATTCTATTAAGTTATATATCTACGAATGTCTTGTTCACGAGACAACATACGTGAACAAGACACACCTGAGTTGCTTTATTTTTATCAGTAGAAACACACACATACACACTTTTATTACACAACACTACTACATAAATATAAGTACCTTATTATTATACTATTAATATAGTACTTTCACTGTAAACATTGCTATATATAATATGTCAAAAATATTTATTCAAAATAGAACTGGTTACACTTTCTTATTGATAGTCGAAAAATCTACCACCGGTTTGGAATTTAACAACTCAGACCTGAGAAGAACCGGGGAAAGAAACTTAGCGGGATCAAGGATTCATATCATGTTCCAATATATATATTTTTAATATAAGATTTTAAATTAACATGGTTATTTTATTACTAAAAGTATTTCGGGATACTTACCATGTTCACGCAGCAAACGTACGAGAAAGGAGGTAGTTCGATATGGGCACTTCTAACATTATCAACATGTACCCGCAAACTTCAGTCTCGTGAACGGGACATTCGTAGATAATGTCGAAATATCGAGCTCCACTGAACAAAAATAAAAAACATGGTAAATATCCCGAAATTAATAACTTTAATAATAAAAATAACCATGTTAATTTAAAATCTTATATAAAATATTTATGTTTGATTTACTCATTTTACGGATATATCCTACAATGCAGACGTTTGGATAATTTTGAGTAGTGGTCATAGCATTTTATTACGAGATTACTATTAGATATAAATCAGTAGCTTTGGTCCAATATATATTAATCATCATCATCGTCGTCATCATCATAATCCCTATGAATATTTTAGATTAATTCATTATCCGATTATTATTATTTTGGATGTTTATGTATACTTAGTTTTTATCTGTTTTACACTTAGTTATATTCGTTAGAATAAAAAGAATTGGCTTTCTGCATTGTGTAAGAATATGTCGGATTAAAGTATAGAGTTATAGCACTATATCGTCAATACACTAATCGATACTCTGCCTGCCACGCATCATAACATATTCTACCGCTCAGCAGCGAAACTTATTATTAATGTGTTGAAGGCTGTGTGACTCCAATGTAACACAAGGGACATTGAATCATAAGATCGCAAGGTTGGTAGCAGTGTTGGGCAAATTTTAATTGCAGGAACAATTAAAGATTAACAATTAATTAATTGTTAATTGTTACTACTACAGTTAACAATTAATCAATTGTAATTGTGGAAAATCACAACTAACAATTATTTAATTGTTAACTGTATTAGTAACAATTAACAATTAATTAATTTTTAATTGTTTTGTTAATTTTAATTAAAAATAACAATTAAAAATACTGCTGTAAAATATAAAGACTTGAGCGAAGACGACGACTTGAAACGTTTTTTGTTTTATACCTACGCTGAAGAAATATTTATCAATGCAACTTTATATTATATAATATAAAAATAAACACTTTTTTTCTGTGGAAAGAGAGATTTAGAAAAAAATAGCTTAATACTAAGAGCCTTTGACCACATTTTTATTCGTCTGAAGTCTAATACTTATAGCTTAATTTTCCTAAATATTTACTAATTTCATTTTGATGTATAAAGTTAATTGTTAGTTTTAATTGTTTTACAAAACAACTAAAAAAGTTAATTGCAATTATTTTAATTGTAAGCTGCAATTGACATACGTTAATCAAATTAATTTAATTGCAAGGTGCAATTAAAAGTGTAATTGCGATTAATTTAATTGTAATTAATTTAATTGCGATTACTTTTTTAGTCAATTAATAAGATAATTGACAATTACTTGATTAATGCCCAACACTGGTTGGTAGCGCTTTGGCGTTGTTTAAAACGTTTGGCGTTGTTAGAAACGTTCTTACGTTGGGCACTTATCCATTTTCCCTATATATAAACACTAGTTGTGCTCACAACTTCAAGCGCGTTTGAATTTAACAAAAAGTTATTGTTGTAGTGAAAATATCATCCAAATCGGTCCCTTCGATCCAGAGATTAGCCGAAATAAACAGACAGACCGAAACAAAAATTGTAAAACATGTTATTTTGGTCTATGTACCGTGTACACATATATATGCATTTAGTAAAAAGAGGGATTATTTTAATATTACAAACAGATACTCCAGTTATATATGTAGATGTACATAAGTTTAGAATGGTGTTATATAGATATAACACCGTTCTACACTTAATAAGGCTTATAAGGCATTGCACCATTATTCAGGTTTTTTTTTAATTATTATAAACTTGATTCTGTGGTTTTGTTCGCGTGAGCAAGGGGATAGGAAGAGTGTATTTAATGTATTTTCTTATCGGTTTTCCTCCGCGTGACACGTGACGGTTGATATTTTAAGACGTAAAGACATTTATTTGTAAAAGAATATATCTATGCGTAAAGAAAAAACTTGAACATATTCACTTTGGCGTTATTAATTTTAGTTTTTACTAGCTAGGATATTTCCTACTAGACTATAACTTGACATGCGTCATTGTAGAGTATTTTTCGCTCTCAAATAGATTATAATATGGCCGGGATACTTGTTTCTATGCTGCGTTAATTCTTATCTCCACAATCCACATCCGATAGTAACAAAGCTAATGATTAAGCAAATATCGATTTTCTATTACAAGGCTGTTATAGACATAATCATAATAGGGAAATACAGATTGTAACATGTCTGTGTTGTTATTTCACACATCATATGATAATTATCATTATCATTACATAGTATAAAACAAAGTCGCTTACCCCTATGAATGGTTTGGATCTTTAAAATTACGCAACGGATCTTGATGCTGTTTTTTTAATAGATAGAGTGGTCAATATAGTAAGGGAACAAGAAATCTGTAGTATATTTAGTATCAGCATTGCAGCCGTGCGAAGCCAGGACGGGTCGCTAGTGAAATATAAATGTACATATATATCAAATTGTCTACAGGTTTTTGACAGTTCATCATTATCACTTCGAGCCTTAACTTTGTAATGTAACTTATATAATATTAAATCGAAAGGACACTACGAATGCTAAAAGAATTTTTCAGATTGCATTCGTAGTTCCACAGATAAACACAATCACATATATGTATAGACTTACTGTCCAGCTTTTTAATATACACACACATAATAAGTCATTGCTTAAATGCAACATCAGATAGGTGAATCTATTTATTTATTTATGTATTTATTTATTAGGGAAACATACAGCATATCGTATAGTAGAACTAATATAATAATTATATTTTAACACTTATGCCAGTTAAGTTTCCACTACTGTTTTAACAGGGAAGTAGACTAATTTTGATGTTACATAAAATATAACTATTTATGACAAAGTAAAATTTTAACGTAAATATGGTTTTGGTTAATTACTTGTATTTTTTACAAGATTATAAAATTTACTTCAACTATTTTTAAACAGATCAATGTGGTTGTATTTTCTATTATGACTATTACAAAATCTTAGAATAAAAGAATTTTTGAAATAATTAGTTTTACAAAAAGGTATTGAAAAAGTATCCTGAGAGCGAGCGTTAAAACGAGGACATTTAAATAAAATCTTACTGAGCAGATATGGAAAATCAATTAAATTATTTAAAATTTTGTAAAGAAACATTTGGTCTCTTTGTTCTCTACGTTCTTCAAGTGGCATAACAACAGAGTCAGGAAAAGTAAATTTGTATAGCAACCTCCTGATAAATTTGTTTTGAATATTTTCAATTAAGTTGACATATTTTGCATATTGTGGATTCCAAACAGTTGACGCATACTCTAAATGTGATCTAACGAAAGCATTGTACAAAATTACAAAGGTATGAATTTTTAAAATCTGCTCCTTGCCGAAAGATAAATCCAAGCATTTTATATGACTTCATCACTATTTCCTCAATATGCTTATCGAATATAAGTTTGTTGTCTAGTTGTACCCCAAGGTCTCTCACCTCGGTTACCCTTTTTAATTTAGTATTAAATATGGAATAGTCAAAAATTATTTGTTCTTTTTTTTCTTGAAAATGTAATTACACAACATCGTAGTAATGATCGCGTGCGATTTAAAATACGAATCTATTGCCTTTGTTATGGCATTGGTAGGCGAGCAAATTGGCAACCTGATAGTGAGTGGTCATCATCGCCCATGGGCATTGACAATTAATTCCATCGGCCATTCACCACCAATCTTGGAAACTAAGATGTTACGTCATTGTGTCTGTAATTACACTAGCTCACTCACTGCTATTGCTGTTTGCCGGAAACCTCCAACCCAAAACCCCCACCACCGAGTTACATATATATATATTTGATATGATGTGATAAATGAAGATAAAAATGTTGAAAAAAGTTATTGAACTGTTTTGTCATTGTCATATCTTTATATATGATCTGAGAGATTATAGCATACGAGGAAAAGGTTGAAGATGAAAAGGTGAATGGTGATATATGTTATTATTGATCAGATCTCAATTTCATAACTTACAATACGAACGTACGAGACATACTTATACAGACGATTATATGCTAAATAAAATATTGATATATGCATGAAACTCACGTGATTGGTATTAAATGGTCTTTATAACTATATCTAATACTTAGCCAACGTGTATACAATATTCCAGGAATATGAATTTGATATTCGGTGTTTATTTTGGAAACAATCACTTTTAATTTGAATTCTTATCGTAAGAATGCATTCAAAGGGATGGCTGAAAGTATTCTCGGTCCGTTTCATTCAAATTGAATATAGGTTACGTACAAGCAAATGGATCAGTTATTATCTAATGTTAAGTGGTCACTATCATCCATTATTGTCAGACATTGATGTAAGATATTTTCTCCATCAAATTGAATGGGAATATTGAAAGTGCTTCAAGATTTTCAAACGCACCCTACGATTGAAATTTGCACGCGAGTGTCATGCGGCAGTTGCATTAATGACCTCGATCGAATGCCGCGTAAATGAACTGCTAAGCGATTTGAGCTAATGTGTTCATGTTCGGCAGTCGCGCGCGCAGTCGCTGTCGCCGCCGGGCTCGCCGAGCTCGGAGCGCGCGGGGTCACCGCGGGAGTCGCGCGAGGCGCGCCGCACGCATCTTCACGCGGAGCAGAAGCGTCGATACAACATCAAGAATGGTTTCGACACGCTGCAGGCGCTCATACCACATCTCAACACCAATCCTGCCGCTAAGGTACATATTTAAATTGAAACCTGATTGCCAGAGACCTTGGCGGTCGCTACTATCAACTAACATTGCAAATGTTTGATAATTTTCAGATTAGTAAAGCTGCCATGCTACAAAAAGGGGCCGAGTATATTAAGCAGTTGAAGGCAGAGAGGAATCAAATAAAAGAAGAAATGGAAAGTTTACGACAGCAGATCGAATGCCTGAATAATTCCATTTCGTAAGTAACTTAGCTATCTCATAAATGCAGAAAGTAATTATGTTTCTTGCTTTTTCTAGAATTATCACATTCTAATGTGTCTATAACCACTAATATTACGAATAGTATATTTAGCTAAGTAAGCTATACAATGAAATTAATATTTCGTGTTGTCATAATAATGAGATAAATATCAAGCGATAAGTGTTTAAATAAAACTAGTTATTACGGATTTTAACGAGCACTTTACAGGTTTCGTGGTCACAGGTAGACCGAGAGTCTAGCCGTGACCACGAACGCTGTAAAGTGCTCGAAACGTCGGGATGTCCAAAATAATTAATATACGCGATTAAAATCCGTAATAACTAGTTTTATTTAAATGTGTTATAATCGCGAAAATTGAAGACAATATCAAGCGATGAGTGTTAACACGTGCCCCGCAGCAACTGCCACTCGCTGCTGCCGGCGACGGGCGCGCCCGTGTCGCGCGGGCGCGCGGGCCGCCTGCGCGAGATGTTCGCCGCGCACGTGGCCGCGCGCACCGCGCACAACTGGAAGTACTGGCTCGTATCCTTTGCACCGACCGATCTGTTCCTACTGTTTACTTTCAACCTCGTCCTCACTTTTTGAATCCGACCAGTCGTTATGTATGTACGAAAAAATATTAATGATTTCATGAGAAAATGTGATACTCATAGCATTGGTACAAGGAACAAACACAAACTTGCTACTCCTGTTACTCGACTACATAGCGTCAGTAACTCCTTTGTGGGGCAATGTATACGGTTTTACAATAGGATCCCAGAAAGCGTTCAAAATGCCTCTGTTGCCAAATTTAAGAAAATTATTAAGGAACGCTTGTGTGCAAAAGGTTACTATACAATTGATGAGTTTATGATCAATAGCACACCTTGGGAATGAAACGATCGCCTCCTGGCTATTTCATCTCATATTAAATTGTTTAAATAATATATGAGACAAATAAAAAAAAAAAAAAAAAAACCCGCTGAGTTTCTTTCGCCGGTTCTTCTCAGGTCGGGGTATTTTCTTTTCCGAACCGGTGGTAGTGTTTCAATTGACCATCAATAAGAAAGTGTAATGCTTCTATATTGAATAAAGTTATTTGAGTTTGAGTTTGAGTTAGAGACGATCGGAGAAGATTACGTTAATTTGTAGGTGTAACTACGATTTAATAATTCTTGTTTTGGCTTATAAAATCGTATGTGTCTTGCTAGAGCTATATTTTCTTAACAAGCGCACAGTTCAGCGTGGTGAGCGCGGCGCTGGTGGAGTCTTTCAGTGCGTGCGTGTCGTGCAGCAGCGCCGCCGACCTCGTGCGCACCACGCTGCTGTGGGCCGAGCAGCACTGCTCGCTCGTCGAGATGCGCCCCGGTACGTAACAGATAACGCCCGACTTCAATTTCAATCATATCTTACTTACTTTGTGGTAGGGCTTTGTGCAAGCCCGTCTGGGTAGGTACAACCCACTCACTAGTTATTCTACCGCCAAATAACAGTACTCAGTATTGTTGTGTTCCGGTTTGAAGGGTGAGAGAGCCAGTGTAACTACAGGCTCAAGGGACATAACATCTTAGTTCCCAAGGCTGGTGGCACATTGACAATGTAAGGAATAGTTAATATTTCTTACAGCGTCATTGTCTATGGGTGATGGTGACCACTTACCATTGTACATTGTATTGTTGTATATTGTAGTCTAAAGTAAGTACAACCAATTAATTCCGTAAACGCAACATAAATTGCTATTTCTGCAGCGGTTTTGAACTCGTTACGAGTTCTCTGTACGACGACCGACATCCTGACGAGTCCAGAGCGACTCGCGGACGAGGCGCGCGCCGCCGCCGCCGCCGCCGGCGTCAAGCGCGAGCCCACGTAGCGAACGCCGACGACGCCGCCGACACCGCCGACATCGCCCGACATCGCCCGACACCGCCTGACACCGCCTGAAATAACCAGCCATCTACCGACCTACCAGTAGCGAGAATTGCACTTGATGTGAATTTCAGTACTTTACCGCAATTATATTATTCAGTTAATTTGTTATTATATTCTATGATTTGCTCGTGAAGATGCCTGCAAGATGAAATTCACGTATCAGTGTCATTCTCGCCGAAATGGTCATAGTGTAAGTTTATTTGCAGCTCGTTAGGTATTAATTATGAATTGAATCGAACATTGCTCCGTGTTCGAGTAAATTTGTCTCGACGAATTCATTCGACGTACTTTAATATTAGTTACAGCGCGAAATAAAAACGGCGTGAATCGGCTCGGGAGTCAATGTTCTGAAATTTACCAACTGCGTGAAATGTTGAATTGATTAACTAAATGTTATTTAATGATTATGCAAACAAAACGAAATGTAATTGCATATAAAATATATTTACATTTATTTTATATACTTGTGACAGTAAAATTTACAGTTGTAACAAACAAATGTGAAACAAAATGTAAACAACTAATTTGAGACATGCAAATGAACAAGAGGTATGTGCTTATATATTTACAGAATGGGTAAGTTCGGTGTCTCCGAGCTCGCCACTAATAACCTGCTTTGTACCTAAAATAATTAATACTCAACAGAGGCGTTAATAAAATGGCGGTGTTTCCGGCCATATATGAATATGTGCAATTGTTTTGGTGTTCACGTATTGATCGTATGATCAGAGCGCACAATTTTTATTTTATTAATATTGACGGGTAACGGTCGAGCTTAAACAATTCCGTAGTAAAATTAAAGTGTTATTATTATCTGACATTGTAACAATATAACAACTAATTAATAAAAATAGTTAATTATATTAGCTCAATAATTAAAAATCAACGAATCTTAAATATGTATTTTTTAATCCACAGAGAGAATGTAAATACATACTAATATGAATTATAATCAATCGAATCAGTGGCTTAATATTGTGCCTTCTCTATTAATATTTGACGTAACGATGTGGCGTTTACGCCTTTGTAGTTTCTACCAAAGATTGCCTCGTCCAATCTTAACGCGCCGCGCGGGGACTCCCTGCCCAGCTGTCCCGTCCCGTTGCAAGTGAATACCAATATAGTCATTAAGCGAAAAAAGAGAATTTATTAAATATGTCGAGATTTAATTTAGAATTACTGTAAGTATATTTACGCGAGTAAGGTACTTTAAGTAAGTAAATATTTTTATATGGTTTGTGTCGTGACACAAATATTTTTATATAAACTGTATAAATCGGTGCCAACGTAAATATTGTTGTAATTTGTTATATAGTAATATAATTGTCTAATGTATCGTTGACTCTGGTAGCACGTTGTATTTGGAGGCGCTTTCGCCCTCGAGTGAGCTTTAATGAGTTATTTGCAATTGTTGTTCTTATGGAAATACAGTTTGAAATGAAAACTTATATTATTTTTATTACTCCTTTATTCAGTAAACTACAATTGTGATTTATTATTTACAAGTAAATTGTCTAAAGTGATCAAAATTACATTACATTATTATTGCTACAGTCATTCGGTGGTCCTCGAAGTTATCAAACCAATAAATACGAGCAACTTCAGTCTTCGTTTAAAGCGATACATTTACGGAATATTTCCGAATAAATAACCTCGGAGTCGTGGCTGAGACGCCGGCCTCCTCCCGAATACTGTTGGGCGTATTCTATTCGGTATGACCAGGATCGGCAGGCCCGTTGCTGCGTGCGTAGAGTGAGGCGCGCGGGCTCAGCGACTCGAAGTCGACGCACTCTGAGGCCGTGCCGCGCTCCAGCAACATGGCGCCGTCATAGTCGCGCACGGATGATATGCGGTGCTGAAGATACGATTAATATATACGTTACGAATGATAAATTTATACAGATATTATAAATACGACAGTAACACCCCACTGAACTGAATTCGCAATTTTGGGATGAAGCAAGGTTCAACCTCAAGAAAGGACTAAGACTAGTACTCCTGCAGCGCGAGCGAAACCGCGGGCGATAGCTGGTAATTTTACTTATGAATAACTCAACGAGTCTGCCTCAGGACAAAAGTAGGACAAACGCAAGATCGTTCTTCATAGTGCCTACGTGTCTCCAACGTTATTTTCGAGGAGAATATTAGGAATGACTTTAGTTTTTATCTCGACCCAATTATTTTTTTAGCAAATTTCAATTCCCTTTGTCCAAAGTTGACGCACACTTATTGCCCATTAAAAAAGGTATATTTTTGATCAATTGTCAGATTCGAAAGTTCAGAAAGGAAAATACACAGAACCTAGAGGTATCAGAGAAAAAACTATTTTTACTTTTAACATATTTGCATGATAAACTGTAGAACGTAGCATTCGATCTAGAATAAAATTGTTTTTACGCATCCGTCATAAAACATTTGATACATCAATCTAAAAAAATTACCGCGACGGTAAGAATAGTAGCGTTAGGCGCGACGCTAGCGATCGCCTTCAGCAAGGCGCGCTCGGCGGCCGCGTCGAGGGCGGCGCCGGGCTCGTCCAGCAGCAGCGCGGCGGCCGGCCGGGCGTGCAGCGCCGCGCGCGCCGCGCACACCCGCGCGCCGCGCCCGCCGCCCCACCCGCGCCCGCACACGCTGCACTCTGCACGGACGATACGTGTGTAATATGACCATAATTACTTAATCCTGACCGATATCAGACACGGCAGCGCATCTCTAGGGTGACTAATCTGAGTATATAAGTAACCAATAGTATCTTCTTTATCAATTCACGGTGTTAATGCATTATCCAGTTACATATATGAAAACGTACCTAAACCGGCTGGCTGCGCAGTTACATAGTCAAATAATCCGACGGCTCGTAAGCTTTGCCAAATTTCTTCATCTGTGTGCACAGCGAGTGGGTCGAGGTTCTCTCGCAGTGTTCCGGAAAAAATGACGGTTTCTTGTGGCAAAACCACCACTCGGTGTCGTAGCACCCGCAACGGAACGCATGCAATGTCTTGACCGTCGAGCAACACGCGACCGCTGCGAATTGTCGTTGCTCCGGCACAAGTTAGTAGAAGAGTGGACTTTCCGCTGCCACTACGACCACAAATAGCGATCTATAATAAATTAAAAACCAATGTAAATACTCGCTTTATTAACGTAACACGTATTGTGTTAATGGCGAAATCACCCTACCTTTTGACCGGGATTAACTACGGCATTAATATTTTGTAGCACCGGTGGTGATTCTGGTTGGTACTGAATAGTTACATTTTGGAATTCTATTTTACCGTTCCGCTGCCAATCCGTAGGAATAGCACCTTAAATATAAAACGAGAATTATCCTATCACATCTAAGTTCAAATGAATTTGGAGTGTTATTAATTAATGTTACAATGTAGTATATATGTATATATATACGTACAATCTTCTCTGTAATCCTCTTGAGGCACTTCGATGTCATTGAGTAGGCGTTGCACGGATGCCAGCAGCGCATCCAGATCTGCGCGGCACTTGCCGAGGTGGGCGAGGTACACGGGCAGTAACAGAGAGTAGGTGCCCGCCAGGCCCGTGACCGCGCTCCCGCTGCCGCTGTACAGGGCTGCGGCCAGGGACACGAATACGCTCCATGCGCCCATTACGTCCTGTAAATAATTTGTCTATATTGTAATTTCATTTTTACTTCATGTTTACTTGTATTTTAGTGAGCATTGAAAACATCAATATGAAACGTAACAAACCAGCACTTAGCAACGAAATATTATTATTATACGAGCTACAGTTGCAATATTTGCGCAGAAATATTTTTCAGCTAAAATCGAGATGTAATTTACAGTAAATTGACTGAATTAAATGTTTCTTTTTTAATTAAAATTTACTTTCATAGGTCTTTTACTAGACGTACTAGTACCTAGCCTAGGTAATTAAATATTAAACTTCCAGTGATTGTTATTACCAGTGTGAGGCTTAACCAACGATTAGCAGAATTGAGCAGCAACAAAGCATTGTGGTTGCGATCTAGTCGGCGACAGAAAGCGTCTCGCATGTGAGGCCGCAGATCTCCTGCGCGCACGGTGACCGCGCCCGACAGTGTCTGCGCTGCCAGCGACACTGCTCGCGCCGCACTCTCAGCTTCTGCGTGTTGGAGCGTCCTGAGATTTGACACACATTTTACATATTGTACTTTACATAGCTAAATTAATTAATAACAAAAAAAATGAAGTTTTTATCAGTTTCCCCAATCTTACCTAGCATTTTTTAAATATACAGATTGTAGTAAAATGTACATTGCAAACGCTGGAATCATTACGAGTAGGGTCCATGGCGACGCAATGGCATTAACAAGTATAGCAGCTCCGCAAAGTAATGCGAGTTGAGCCCATCTGTTCACAGCCGTTGGCAGCTTCTGCAATGAAAACAATTGGTATATCTTAACTAGGTATATACCTATATTTGTTTTTAAAACCAGTCGTTGTTCTAGTGGCTAAGGCCATACATCCCATTGTCATGATCACATAAATATTCCAAGTCTGGCTGCTAGAAATTATTACAGGTTTTTCGGTTGAAAAATTAGCAGTAGCAATAATTTCACTCATGTACCTTATCAACAACAAGTGTATCAGAAGAGAAGCGGTGTGTCGTAGCGCCAGCCGAGCGTGCGTTGTGATGGTGCAACGGTGCGTGGAGCGTGGCGTGCAGAAGACGATCGTGGAGAGTTCGCCTCGCAGCAGCACCGGCACATGCGCATGCGACTTGCGCACAGCCTGCAGCGCATATCGCGCCCACGCCCCACAACGCATAAATACGTATAATATTCCATGTCTGGAATATTAAAACCAGTGGTTAGTTTAATAACTTTAAGGAATATGTCCTTATTTATACTGTATTTATTTATACGTCCTTATTGTATATGATTAAACAGTTTTTATATAATTAGTATCTTTCGTTCGATCGTTTTTTTTTGATTATACGACTTTTCATGATTGTTTAAATAATATCAATTGTTTCAAACTGTTAAATTTATTTAAAATTGCAAAAATAATGAATGTTTGAACCTCTTGATCGGAGAGTGGTGAGCGGGCATTCTCTGCAGCTAGTTGCGAGAGCCAAAAATCTGCAGCGAGTGCCACCGCCTGCGACGCCACGGCGACTACCCAGTAAGCGGCACCCCACCATCGGCACGCTCGGCCATATTCCCACCACACCGTTAACTATGCGCGTATACGTGTATTGGCATGTGGAGTTATAATGAAAACAGGTTTAGTGTCACGCTACGATACATTGTAAGGTAACGTGATGACAGATTCATTATAAAATCAATTGCTGTAAAATACTCATAGTCACCTCGTTCTGGACAACTTCGTCTTCTGTGTTGGGCTCAGAGATGTCCTCCTGCGCAGCGATCGTGTCAATTCCATTGCAAGCGGTTGAGTTGAGCGTCGCCTCTTCGGGTGGCACTTCCACTGCTGTTCCTATATATTTTAGGTTCTATATGAATATATTTTAAGCTCTATGGTTCCGTATTTTTTTTACAATAAAACTTGAATAAAAATAGTACCATTATTTTGGGTTGAATGAGAGGACGTATCAGAATCAGAGCTTAATAATCGAAGTAAATTTCTTGGCGTCCATCTGTAAATACATATGTTTTACGTGAATATTTCCTAAGACTAATAATGCTAGTTTGGTGGCTTATATGCCAATAATCCTTACGATATTCGTGTTTTGTTATTATTACCTGGACAATGTATGATACGGTCGACGGTTTAAAAATCGACGCATCAAGCTTGCTTCATGTTGTAAGACTTCATTAGATTCATCTGCACTAACAGCGCGTCGTAAGTCCCGATATCCTCTAAATATTTATGAATTGATGTATATCAAAGACCTTCAAAATTGTAAAATTAAATGTACAAGTAGGAGAGTAATAGCTTGATTACTTGAAATTTGGATCTGTCGGAGGCGGGGTAGAAAATTGACGAGATATTGTTGGCCGCATTCGCTTGGCGATCTGACGCCAACTGCCACCCGCACACGTGGGAACTTCTGCGAAGAGATGGGCTCCAGCCACTTCGTTGATGCCCACATGCTGGCATAATTATATTTTACAAACATTGACAAAATTAAATGACAGTAACAATTCTTTCTACATTTGCCTAACATACCATCGCATCATCTGACATATTTCTCTGAAGCTGCAACCGGCTTATTGCTCGAAGTAGTTGTTTTCTTTCCCGCGCAGCGCCTCCTGTTGGACCCGCACCAGTTCGAGATGCTGATGCACGGGCATCTGCAGCCAGTCTTGCCCATTGGCTCAAAACGCTTTCACCCATAGTATTCAGACGACCGACTTGACATAAACGACTGTCCTCCATAGCTATTATCTGTTTAACACAATTCCATCTTTGCTTATTACTCTAATCTATAAAATATATTTTTTTGCTCACATAAAATAATGTAACTTACAAAGTCCGCGTAATGTAAGACCTCTAATCTGTTCGTGGCTAATATGATCGTACGACCAGATCGTGCGGCAGGAATGAGTGCCCTCGCGACTAAATGTTGGGCCAGTGTCGCGTCTAAAGCACTGAGCGGCTCGTCAAGTACAATAAGCCTCGCTCTGGAGTATAAAGCACGCGCGACACACAAGCGAACCCGTTGTCCTCCTGACAGTGGTGTCCCATAGCTTCCCAATATAGTGTCATCACCTTCTACAAATGAACAAAATATTAATTTTCCATGAAAGTATATTAAAAGTCAAACTTCTAAAGTTATGTTACCTGGTAACAGCTGCAAGTCAGGTCGTAATCCTGTGGCACGTAGTACGCGAGCGTACCTTTTTGGGCACCACGGATTATTCATTAAGATATTATCTCTTATTGAGCCTTCAAGAAGCCAGGGTGGCTGACCAGCGTACCACGTTGAACAACGACTACAAATGAATAATATTTTTTTAATTATAATGGCAACGTGGAATTAAAAAAATGGAGAACAAAATAATACTACTCTAAAATTTGAAATCGATTCGGTTACGTCTGATATCTAATACGAAGTCTTATTATGTTTCCTATTTTTTGAGCGGAAGTTAACTGAATCGTGACTGTAACTTGATATACACTGAAATCAATAGTATTAAAGTATTCAGATACTACTGTTTAGAAAGAAAAAGAAATTCAGAACTATTGTTTAGAAATTTTATCAAAAACTGTACAAATAGGTGCCTCGTAATATTCAATGATACCATACTATCCCACTGTAGTGGTCTGGGAATTATTTCGTAAACTTGGCCTTGGTGTTAAACTATAAAATATAGTTAAACTTACTAATATTGTTATTTTCATTTTGTACTATAATACTCTCTAATGTCTAGAAAAATCTATAAGTAAGTTGTTTAGAAATTCATCGAATTAGGAGTCATGAAATCATTTTCACTAGAACATTCTGGTACAATTGAATTCTGGTACTATTGCTAGCAATAATATAAATGTAAAAAGTAGCTCACACATCAATATTAAACTCTCCTTTTTCTTGATACATTTCTCCCAGTATTGCTGAGAGCAACAATGATTTGCCAGAACCAGAAGATCCAACTACCATTATTAATTTTCCTGAAACCAATTTTGATTAGTGTAGAGTAAGTATAAGGTTAACATTTTACAATATATTCCCTTAAATAAATATTTTAAAGTAGAAAAGTTTCAATTTCTAAGAATGTAAAATAACAATATAACAAGCTATAGCTACTTAAATGAGTCTGATTTAAATAGCTATAACTGCAAAGATTCTTTATGTTGCTTAGCTATTGAGTCATCGTCTTCTCTGATATCTATCAGTAATAAGTGAAGTACCATGATCACTTAGAAGAAAAACTTAATTATTTATAATATATTAATTTTATAAATAAAATTATTCAACTTTGGCAGGTATATTACATGCATATTAATTTTATGTACAGCTTACCTGATGGTATATCTAAATTATCAACCTCTAGCCACACATTATCCTTCATTTTCCAAGAGAAAGCAGCATTTGTAAACCTCATTAGATATTCCTGTCCGTGGACAATTGGCACATTGCTGAGACACAAATTATCTTCGTCATTATTTAAATCAAATTCTTCCCTTTCAGAGAGAAGATTATCTTCTGGAATAACATCAAGAAAAGCTTCGTATAAATTGTCCGTGGATTGCTTAGTAAATGAATCGTCATTAGCATCATCCCGCGTATTATAAGATTCTGGGAGTTCCAAGAAATCTTTTATCCTTTTTGTGCTGACCTAAACATTAAGATTTTCTTTATTTATTGGTAGTCTAACGTCGAAAGATAAATAAATGTCAGTAATTTGTTTGGTAGATACATTGCAGACTTACCATGGCTTGGATCATCATAAATATAGTTACAGGTAATATTAACAGTGGTATCGTCAGCTGATTGAAAAGTGCCAACCCAGCAAATACATTTATAGAGTTTAATGTAATTGTATTCTCGATATAATAATGTGTTGTAAACGTAATAATCGTTATAAGTGCTGCGGAAACTTGTGTCGTAAAATCTGCAATGCCAAGAAAAAATAATAATAACATTATTGAAATGTGCATACATTTTAAATAGAGCCTGATAACTTACTAAGTAATCCCCAGTACCACGAATCTTTATTGAGGAGTTTTAATTCGACTTCCCTCAATTGTAAGATTTTTTCATTGAACAAGTCTTCCCACACGTATAATTTGATGACATTCATCCCCTGTAAAATTTCTGATATTTTCGAAATTCTGTGGTCCGTGCATTTTGATATATCTCTAGAATTGTCTGATATTTTCTTGCCAATGAAGAGTTGCAATGGGGTTATGAGACACAGGCTGGCTACCGAGCCTATTATCGCACTAACACCCAATTTTGTGTAAAGTAAATACAGGATAACAAAAACCTTAAAGAAAAACATAATAATTACGAAAAAAACATATTACAGTTACAGAAAATATTTTAATTCATATTTAGCGATATTATAAACTATATTATAGCAATAAAGTGCAATTTTTATCCGTTTTTGTTTTACATTTTCATACTTGCCTTCAATGGTATGGCCCATGTGTAATGAAAAACCCAAACGCAGGACATAATGTTGTATGTATCTTGAGATATTAAATTGGTTAGAAGCCCTGATTGTGTATTAGCATCATCCTTGGGATTTTGAAGTAATGGTGACTCCTCATTTACATCTGCGTCTGTAGACCAACAAGCTAATCGCGTACATTTATCGTAAATCATGCTCTACAAAAAATTGTTCTACCAGATTACACATGGTTATTGGTATTTTATAACTGAAACATATTTATCCCGTTTCACTTACCTGTAAAGCCATTTTTAGTCTAGAGCCTTCTACCATTAGTAAATGAGTGGCATTTTGTGACAATAACGCTTGAAGAATAAGAGCTAAAGTTACTATAACTAGCACAACGTAGCCATTTGAGAAAAACTCTTGTATGGTCACTTCAGATTCCATACCGTCAATTTTCGTGATATTATCGATGTACCAAATTAAAGCAGCTAGGCCTAACGCTGGAACGACGCTTGTTAAGTCGCTGAGTAATCTTAATATTCCTGCAATATAGAAGTTCGGCCACACCATGCGAACGTAGCATTTCCATATACTAACGATCTGATCTTTGCCAATTATAGCCTGAAAATCATTTTTAAAATATGTTTAAAAAATATATAGAATATCGAAGAACGTCTATAAATTGGTTTTGAGTCAATACCTTTATTTTTTTTAAATATGTCCTGGAGGACTCCTCTCCAGGTACTTCTTTCAAATCCTCTTTATCTAGAGGCACACAATAGCCCTTATATAAAAGTGTATTTAGCCAAAAAAAGGTTATTTTCGAGTAAAAGTGAGTATCATTATATAAATACAACGTATTTTTAGATTCTGTAGAATTTTTTGTGCGCCAAAGTGAACGTTTTGTAACCTGAAAGATTAGAGTGGTACAACATTAGATATATATATACATACTAATAATACATAGTAATAATATTTTGTAAATTTCAAGTTTGCATTAAAAATCCTGTTCCGAAAATTATAAGAGCAGTGGCGCCAGACGTGCGTCTCGTGGCTGGCGTCTGGCGTCTGGCTCCGGCGTCTTACGTGAGTAAGTACTTTAAGGAAATTATTTTATTGAGTCATCATCCTCAGTCATGAGGGATTATCACTCAATTTTACATCCTATTATTATATTACCTTAGAACTACCACAACTCCATACATGAAAATGTGAAACCTTTATTTTATTCCTAGTAATTTTTTAAGTGTTGATTGATTAAGAAATTTAATTATTTAGAAGAGTATTTATTTTTATTCTGACTTATCGTTAACGCTCAACTTTAACAATAAATATAATTTTTTAATGCCACACTTTTACTACACTTTATCATCAATCAATTTTTCTATCAGAAAAGAAGGAAGATATCGTGAGGAAACAGTCTTTTACTTTTAACGAATTTAATGGAAATCGACTCTTTTATTATTTTACTTATTTATTTTATTATTTTACTTTATTGATTATATGTTTATTATGTAACTGTGAGATGTTTATTAACAGATAATCGATAAGCATTATTTTTTATTAAAAAATTAAATCGAGTAATTATCACATATTTTTTCGCGATGAAAAGCGCTCAAAACAAAAAAAATAAACTACTTACTTCGTCATAAAAGCAAAGCCAGTCCACTCCAGACATTATGAATGCTAAAATTATTCCGGCTCCATGAAGATATACTTCAACATGGTTGTAAGGCACCTCATTGAGTAGAAAACGATATGTTATTGTTGCCGACGAGGCTGACGATAACGTCCAGTAAATAGCCAAATAGAGAATTGGGGCCGTTGAGCGCCGAGTCCATAATGTGATATGCATTGCCGCGGCAGCCAGCCAGGATAGGGGAGCCATTAGTGAGCCAACTAGTCTCACGGTGTTTCCAGGACGAAGAGATGCTGCAGCCGCAGCGCAACACCATAACACTCCTAAAGCGAGACTCACTATTCCCCGCGTGTTTTGCCCTCGCCATTTAACACCAAACCTATAACATTATAGTTGTTAGTTCTCATAAAAAAATAATTTTAAGTCAAATTTCGTGAAAATTAGCTATCAAAGCTTATGTAGTAAATGCATACCAGTGAGGCCGCTTTGTGGAACAGCAGCAAATAAGTGCAGTGCAGATGCTGGCGCAATAGAGGTTGAGCGAGTGCAGCGCGGCGGCGAGCCCAAACGCCTGGCACAACGCATCGGTGTGCTGGCATACCGCATCCATTTCAATCACACCTCAACAAATGATTTGAGAAAATCTATATTATATAAACGCAAAATTTCACTAATTGATTAGTCAAGAAATATAAGAAGTATAACACCTACAAACTTAAATTCCAGCAGGTAGATTCCTTATGGGATAGACATCTACTAGGAACGGATTTTACGAAACTCAGGTACTTAACTAAGGGGGTAAAACGGGGATTTAAAGTTGTATGAACTTTTATGTTGTCATATGTTATTCAAGTTAAAATAATTGTATTTTAAATGATATTTAAATGATAAATGGTATTAGAATGGTTGAAAAAAACAACTTACTATTATATATATAAGGAGGGATGTTTTTTACAATAAAAAGTATTTTAGCGTGGACCGCGCGAGACTCGAAGTGTATAATGACATTATGCATAAAGATTTGTTTGTTTATAATGGATAGAATCTGAATCTGTTGAAGCGATTATATCCAGCAATAACATTTTATTTATTTCAATATAAATGAGACTCCTACAGTTACTAACTAAAATAATTACGGAAAAATCCGCAGGCATAGCTAGTTTTGCAAAAATAAGATGTGTTCGACAAAGCTAGTGCCAATATACGGTACTACAGCAACAATTACTCGTATTACTAACAAAACATTATTGATTTTAGTTTTAAAATCCGCAAAAGCGGATGAGAGCGTCTACCAGGAATATTGAATTTCAAAGTTGATGAAACTTTGAGCTCAAATGTTGAGCGTTGAACTCTCTTATGACGTCACTTCTCCGCATAGCTCAGTTCGCCGAGCTCCGTATTCAGTAGTGTGTGAGATTTTAATAGGTACATAGGTAAAAACTGCGCATTTATATTTTTTTAGGCTCGGGTTCCATCACGGAACACTAATTATTATAAGAAACAGCATTGAAAATCTGTTTATTTGAAAAGAGCAACTATGCAAGTTACTTTTTTCTTTCTTTTCGCTGGAGGCCGCTTTCTGAAACTGGGGTAGTATTTAACTATCGACGATTCAAAAAAATTTTTGATTGTGGAGTTTACTTGAATAAAATTTATTTGATTTTCTTAGTCTCAGGTGTTCCTTTACCCACGTCATCATTGGTAAGTATTCGCTATATTACCGGCGACTTCCATTAATTTTATGGCAAAACGGACGCGTCGATAAACGTCACGAAACGTAATCATGCCACACCAAAGTGAAAAGTTATCGATAAACTCGTACGTGCAACCGGAACATTTAATACTATAAAAGCGTACTCTTGTAAAGATACGTAGTAATATTTTTTTATGTATAATAATTATTATTCGAATCTGTATCACTCTTATCTCGAGCAAAGGAAAACACGATTGGAGAATTTAGTGCACTTGTACTTAACTTATATATCACAATAATGACAATATTGTCAATCACCACCAAATAATTATGATCGTGATGAAATTTTCTATATTATTAACCGTTTTCTATAAGAAATATGTGAATATAGTAATAAAAAGAAAAGAAAAATATCTACTGCTTGGTAGAGTTAGTAAATCTATATAGATAAGCCGATTTAACGTGTACCTAACTTCGACAAAGTAAACCCTAGGGTGAATCCTACTATATTTAGCACATTGTGTAAGTTTGGTCATCAGTATAGCTGAAAATAACTCCACCAGCAATAGCAAAAAGGCAGTTGCAATTTTTTTTTTAATGCAGCGTATATAACTTGGTGGTAGGGCTTTGTGCAAGCCCGTCTGGGTAGGTACCACCCACTTATCAGTTATTCTACCGCCAAACAACAGTACTCAGTATTGTTGTGTTCCGGTCTGAAGGGTGAGGGAGCCAGTGTAACTACAGGCACAAGGGACATAACATCTTAGTTCCCAAGGTTGGTGGCACATTGACGATGTAAGGAATAGTTAATAATTCTTACAGCGTTAATGTCTATGGGCGATGGTGACCACTTACCATCAGGTGGCCCATATGCTCGTCCGCCAACCTATACCATAAAAAAAAAATAAAAAAAAAATACACACCGAACCGCACCTAATAAGCACCTAAATGTTATAAGGAACAATCGAATAAGAAAGCTAGCATACTTATGCATTCATAGGTGTTATAACTGTAATGTTTACTAATCGAATGTACTAAAAACATTCAGTAATAATTTTAAAATTATAAAATATTTTATTTTTATTTTCTATACATTTACTTGTATATTTTTACGGAGTGTGTATACTAGTATAACTTTAAGAAAATTGCATTGAGAAAAAATGTGTGTTATATAACAAAATGATGTTTTTATACGTTTATCATGTATATAAATCGTATGTGTATAAGAACGAAATAGTCTTTATACATAGCGATTTGAGAGAATGTCTAGAAAAAGTCTATTAAACAGTTAGTTCTAGCAACATACATATGTATTCATATGTAACATTGAACTGCACTATTTTATTATATTTATCGTTCTTTTTCAAAGCCATGATGGAAAACAAGTAATAATTGAAAATAATTTATTATTTTGTGTTCGGTACTTAATGAATTATCTTAAGTGTGGATGTAATTTATTATATACATAATGATAGTAAAAAATACTTGACATACATTTAAATTTACAGTTGATAAATAAGTAAAATGAACTCTGTCATAGAAATACTATCTCAAATTTCGTAAACGCTTTTCACTAATTTCAATTATTAAATAGAAAGTTTTATTAAGCAACAATAATGTAAACTTAAAAAGAACGTCACAAAATTGACCGATTACGAAATAATAGCGAGTACTTGTAATTTTTTTTACAAAACTTAATCAGAATTTACCCTACCGCAGTGCGGTAAGCGGATTATTCTACTCAATTAATAATAAACTGCTCCAATTTATAATATCCTCACAAATTAAAATACATATCTAATTTATCAATTAAATATTATTTATATTAGATATCAGAATTATTACACATATATTAATTTAAGTCGTATGGTAATTGCGGTTTTAAATTGACATTTAATAGCGAAGTAAACCTTTGGCAATAAGCTGATAAATGAAAAAACTGTCTTTAAATAACATTGCTTGATACAAAGTTTGAATTCTAAATGCGAAAATAAGTGAAGCATTTCTTAGTGAAAACTATTTTCACTTGCTATCAAAAGAATTCGGAAGTGACTATTTTATATATAATTATTTATGTAGAAGATACGTGTTTCAACTTTCAAACTGGTATTCGTCTATTAAAACATATGTGATAGTGAAAATTAATCCAGTTTGTATGCTTTAGTGATCCAACAACATTTCCATGTATTTGTTACATGAAAATTAAGTAGGTAATTTTCACTTTGCAAATGGTACAGTTACGATCGGCGATAACAACTTTGAAATGTACATTTTTCATCATAAAACGGCCGACTAAGTAGGTATCAGCTGTATATGAAGGCTGCCTCCAGTCAACATCCTGCTGCGGCCGATGTAAACAATTCACAAGTACTGCTTCGAAAGAAATGCATACCATACGTTGTATGGATTGCTTCAAGTCTTAAGTCGAGTAGTCCAAAATTTTAAATCGGTTCTGATAGATATAATATATGAAAACCTAACATAATAATATAATGATGTTCAAGTTGTGATACCTACCTCACCACAGTAGTAAAAGTACTTGTAAAAAATATTTCTCACGCACATGAAATAAAGTGAATTATTTAAGTTATAAAAACACCGCCACCAATTTATAGGCAATATTTATATGTTAAACACTTGAAATTTAAATGTTGATAGAAGCCACTTCACATTTAAAACCGCACCGTAGGAAACAAGAATAAATTATAATATTTTTAAACGACTGCGCATTGTATTCATGATGATTATGCCGGATATAATGGCATGACGGTCGTTCGGTGTTTTACATTCGTGAGTCGATTGTGTCGTTAAGATCGAAGAGGCGCCATGCACGCGAGCAACACCAGCCTTCCGGACACACTGGCGAGAGACTGAATGCGACTAGCACATAGCGAACGTACTCCATTGTAGCGGCATTCAAATAATATTAAGTTGGAACCTTATTCTGTGCGGTTATCAGCCGCCTGCAAGTCGCTTTAGATCACTGCACTCAGCTTCGCAGTAACCGTTTCGTTTGATGCATATATATTCAGTTAATGGAGAAGTTTGTTGTTAGGTACACATAGTTTTTCTGTGTACTTTTATGTAAAAGTGTAATGATGTCCACAGCGGGAGCCGCGGTGAGAAGAGCGGGGTACGAGGTCGACCAGCAACCTACATTTTACTTGCCGTGTTTATTACGCCCTCCTTTTTCACTTAGTTGAAGTAAATTTTAATGCGCTGGTTTTGTTTTAATGCCGCATATATATAAGTCTATTAAGGTCGATTTTTCATTCAATTACATCACTTTATTTAGTCTCAAGATCAGTCATTCCCGTCCTTGTCATGAGTTGATCAGACATTTCGAATTATAAAAATTGATCAGTTTGGTAAACATTTTTATGACTATTGTAATAACGAAACAAATACGAAAATAGTTTATTCGAAAATACCCGTGATATGATATGTATGATTCAGAATGCACATATGATATACGTAAGCAAGATATTTTATATATTCAGGTTGTTTTTATTGATAAAATTGTCGTTGCAGCAAACAAACGTAAGAAAAGTTTGAAGGTGAGAATTGTAAACATACTAATACTAAATATTTGAAGAAAAGTCCCCGGTGGTTTATATCAATTTCGAAGAGATAAGTAATAATACACGTTCATTATTATGTTTATGACAAATATATGTTTTAAAAGAAGGGGAAAAAATTCAAAATAAGATTTAAGTTCATTTTATTTATGACACAGTTTTAAACATTATTCAAAAATAAAATAGAATATTATCACCATTTAATAAAATGCCCTTTTTTCACAATGCATTTCGTAAAACAATACATTTTGTAAAAGGAATATTATGAAAAAATAAGACTTAAGGGAAAATGTATTGATCACAATTTATTGAATATATTATATTAATTATTTATAAGTACAATATCCCATTGTTAGCGGTTTCTAATACGTAAGTAGTCTATTGTTGATGTCTGCTGATTCACATGTGTAAACCTTTTAAAGAGTTTATTTTCAGGTCGACCAGCATAATTTTCACTTTTTACATTGTTCCACTAATTAGATGAAGTAGTTTTAATTTTACTACAAACAATAATAAAAATAATTAACATAGTGACACATTTGCTACAACACAAACAAAAACTTAACCATCAAATTATCTAAATATCTCTTCAAAAACAGCACCATTTTCAGAGTATGTTATATTTAATCTACTCAGGATTAAGTATATAAAAGAAATACAATATAAGTGTATTATTTTGGTTTTTATCTTAAAAATTAACATCCCAGCCGGAGGTCTCGTCTGGTGGTAACTTATCTTTGGGATATTTTTCAAAGTTAGATAAATCGAGGTCGTTGGTAACAGGTTGCACCAATGGCGCCTTCATCTTGCCTTCACGCAAAGCTTCAAAGTCAAAGCCGAGGAACCATCTGGAATTTGAAAAAAATTATAAATTGAATTTATTTTGTATCAGTATTTATATCATATTTGGTATTGTACTATGTAATACCACATATATAGTATATTTAAAATGACATATTTGGTAAAATATAAAGATAATATAGACAATATTGCGATTTCCCAATAATATTTTAAAAGGTCTTTCGGTATTACTACAATTATTTAAGTAAAAGAAGGATAAAATGTTTAAATTTATATTCAAAATATTTTTTATGGTCTTCTTGAGAGTCGGTAGTTATAATGTTAATATTATCGAAGAAATATTCCTAAATAAAAAAGTGTGGTTTCCAAACATACATATTAACTTCAACTAAATCACTAAACATAAGCATTTGTGAGTCATTTCGAAATTTAACAGGAAAATCCTAAAAACAAGTGAGAGTTAAATGATGTCATAGTTACTTGTGATTCTTGATATCCGCGATGCCGTTTTTGAGGTATCCCAGACGCTCGGCGGGCACGGCGCGACATAGCTTGCGGATGAGCATCTGAGCGGACTTGGGCACGCGCGGGTGGAAGGCGACGGCATCGATGCCGCGCAGGATGAGCGTGTATGTCTTCATGTGATCTCCGCCCGCCGCGCGGAAGGGCGGCTTGCCCACCAGCAGCTCGTGAATGAACACGCCCAGCGCCCAGCAGTCCACGGCGCGGTCATGACCCTGCTCATTACAATAAAGATGTTGGTCAATATAGTGTTTGAGTATGTGTTGAATTAGGTCTATGGTTAGATGTAACGGTTTGATTTTTATACATACATACATTTATTTTCTACATAGCATTAAAAACCATGTCGTGTATTAGCACACGTAAGGAAACGAACGAGTGAGTGCGTGAAGCGTGACCGCATTCGATAAAAGTGCTTTGCGTCAGAAACGAGTTTGAGAAATATTCAATTCAAGCATCTTACAGCATTTGAATCTGGTTTTAGATCATGCCTACAATACGGATATTGCTAGAGTTACATTACAATATCAGAATCAGTGTACCCAAATATATGTGACATTAACAAATAAAATAGTAATTAATTGCAGTCGTTCGAAGGCTACGTAAAACGTAATCGTTTATCGATTCCTACAACTTTCTACTACTAGTAGGTACCCAGTATAATCCCCTAAGAAATTATTGATTACACTAACAGCTATACATATTGCCTTGACCTCAGAGGAAAACATTTATATAAGGTTAAGCGTAATGAAAACCGTTAAAATAATGTTAACACATTTTCTATAATTTCCGACCAGAAACTTCCAGTTCAAACACTTTTATTTCTTTTCTCGATAGAGGAGAAAAATTATTGAAGAAATATTAGTAAATATAACAGTGTCATTTTCAAAGACACTAAATAAAAATAAGTAAAGAAAGTAACAGTTTTAATTCATTAAAAACCATGTCTTACTCATGAAACTTGTAATTATTTTAATAATTTTATGAGTATTGTATTATATATTTTTTTATTTGATTAATTTTTACACTATTGTTTTTTTTATTTTATGTATGATATAAATGTTAATACCGCTTATGCTGTGCATTGTGTATGCATAATTATATTTGTCATACTAATTTATTTCAACAAACTGCTTGTAGTAATGTACTTATTTTCATTGTTTGAATAAATAAAAAAAATATTGTCTATTTATGAACAAGTTCGTATTGAAGCGATAATCACTCGATCTTTTCTTGTACTTAGTTTTTCGTTGTTTCTACTCTAAAGTATATTATTGTACTATACGGATGTTGGTTTAGTTAAGAAGAAGCTAAGTAACAGGGTCGACTATTCCAAAAATATTTTAAATCTATAGCAGGTGTACTGTAGATAAAAAACAAATGACCAAAAATTATCGAAATATCTTTTGGCGGTATGTGTTAAAAAGCAAGACCAAGAGTATGTTCAGTGTTTAAATAAGTAGAAAAAAAATTGAACGTTCATGAAACGTCAGATTGACAATGAAGATGACCTTCAGTTAATCAATAAAATAAAATACTTTAATATCTCACAATACCTTATTCAGCACAATCTCAGGTGCTACATATTCGGGGGTACCGGCAAAAGTCCAAGTTTTGCTGTTTGTCGTCAATCTCTTGGCAAAGCCAAAATCAACCTGCAATTAAAACTTGTAATAAGCCGTATGTTACTATATTATTTTATTAGAATATAAGAAATTTAATGGAGAAAGAGATAATGAAATACAGTTTCGTCGTTTCTGGATACAAACATTCCAAAAAAAATACCATCAATTTCGTTGTGAACGGTATTATAACATACATTATTTTGAGTGAGTTTTTTGAAGGTACTGATAGTATTTATAAATACTATTTACGTACTTACACGATATAAACATATTTTTAATAAGATAATAATTCTACAAAAAATGAATACTAATATTGCTAATAAATCTGTTCAAGTAACTTAATCTTGTCGTTTAATTCTTGTCGTTACAACCTACAGTAATTAAATCATAATGAATATGATAATGTAGATATATATAAGGTAATGTTTATTTTTATTATTTCTAGATAAGACGTACTAATTTAATGTAGCCCCGTTTATCCAACATCAAGTTCTCAGGTTTAAGATCTCTGTATATGATATCTTTAGAGTGTAGGTACTGGAATGCTTCGACCACGCAGGCGGCCATGAAGCGGGAGATATTCTCGGGGAAGTAGCGTTGCTTCTGCAGTATAGTCCACACATCACCGCCCAAAACCGGTTCCATGAGAAAATATATATACTTATTATCCTTAAATGTCCGATATAATCTGTAAAAAAAAATTATATCATGTAACATCAATAGCAGATATATAAGTACGTACGTATATGTATATTAAATTATTTTTGCGTCATAATGATTAGTCATATGATACGGCTAGCGGTTAGATATCACACGCATCACGTACGCATTCTGTTATAGTTCTCGTTTCGGTTGCGTTTTACCAGTAATATGTCATTAATTGCAACTATACGTCTGCGCAAGCAGACATATAATAATAACATATTATTGTTATTAAATAATTGAGCTTAGTCATCTATTCTTAACAATGCTGCTCTTTATAAGAAATTAATGATTTAAAAAATAAGTGATGAATTTTAAATTTAAACTACTTAGATCCTCATAATATTACATAATTGGACAGGTTAGTTTATTATTATATTAATATAATATATGTTTAACAATCATGTGTAATGTTGATATCTTAAAAATTTGTACCATATTCGAGATTGCCATAGTTTCCAGTTCTAAAATACCTACACAGTTACAGTGAAAATTTACCTGCATATGAATCTACTTTTACATGCCATCATAAGGTTTTTCTCGTTGAAAGCATGTTCCTGTTGCTGCTGCTGTACCATATCTACTTTTTTAAGGCATTTCAGTGCGAAAGTTAGCGTCGGGTCTCGCTTATACTGTACGAGTTCAACTCGCCCAAATCCGCCTACTCCCATGGTACCCACAATCTCCAGATCTTTTAATTCCACATATTCGTATTCTATCAAAAGAAAGAAATATTTTGATTACTAAAAAACTAGGTGTAAACAAAATAATTTTATATAAAAAAAATCGGTGATTTTATTTACTTCAAATTAAAATTATATTACTTTTTTACAAATATTTTTAATTGAAGTTTAATAGGAAATTAGGACAAGCCATACCGCTTTTGACAACTGATGTCTTTTTTTGCTGAGAGGGCCTTGGATCTGAATGTCTTACATTTTTCAATTCGTCCAAATTACCCAATAGTTCTGTGAAAGGTCTGTAAAATAAAATACACCTGTTTAAAATCATGCTGTAAAACTACCGATTAGATTTCGACCACTAGCCAGTTGTGTGTTTATTTTAAATTATTATATGAATAGGTATATTTTGAAATAAAGTACCCGCGTTCCAGTGTTAGGCATTCCACGCCGGGCGGAAGAGCGGTGACACTGGCAAGGCGGCGGTCTTCGTGGAGTAACGCCTGCTCGCCGAAGTATTCTCCTCTCCGAAGAGAACCTACGCGTCTTTCTCCTCCATCTTCTTCTCGTTTAGTTACTATTACTGTGCCCCCACGAATTATGTAAAATTTGTCGCCACGATCTCCTTGTCTAACCACAGTCGTCCCAGCGGAAAAGAATTCCTGCCGAAAAAGTAGCTTTCATTTTATCTTCAATTGGTTTACTTTGGTTTCTAATTTTAGTTTTTACATATCTTTATGATTGAGTTATAATGAAATTGTTGTCACTATTGATAAGTTTTACATGGATATTTATTGAGACTATAAAAATACGAAAGAGATAGCTAATATAAATAAAAAGTAGGTTATAATCTCATAACAAACCCTTTTCAAAAATTCTGCAATCTTAGCTAGTTCTATCGCATGGATGCCTTGAAGAAGAGGTACAGATGACAAGAAACGAATGTTATCTTCCATTTCTTGACGACCACTACGGACCATAATTTTTTGGAAAACTCGTCGCTCTAGTGTCCATACTTTTGCTTCAGTGATGCCTTAAAATTTTAATATTACCAAATTGAGAGTTAAAATAAAATACAACGGCCTTATAACATAATATGACATTTAAACCAAGACCCAAGTATTCCAATGATAAGAGCAACGAAATTTGATTGATTATTAAGAAAGATAGATAAATTAAGGTTGCAATTTAATTTCGTCGATCTATATATATATTAAAATCATTTATTATAGCGTACTTAATGGTGGAAAGTATTCTTTAAAAATACCTACAACGAATAGAAGCGAATCTTTTGGCTTTGTATAAAATGGCAAGTTCTCCGAACGCTTCTCCAGGGCCGAAGTTCTTTACCACTTGACCTCCTTTTAATACTTCAAATTGTCCATACGCTGAAACGAATAAATGACTTCCACTTTCGCCTTCACGAATCATGAGACTACCGGCTGGAAATTCTTGAGAACTCATTGCCTCTACGACTGCAAGAAGACGTTCTTCGTCCATTATATTTCTTAAAAAGTCATTAGCCATGATGGCTTTTTTTATTTGTTTCGATGACCTGTGGAAACAAAGTTAAATTAAAATGAAATTAAAAACAAACTTTTCGTTTAAAAAGCGATTCAATATTTTTATCTGATAAAGTGATAAATGTACATGTTTTTTGATCTTGACAATGTATTAACGGGAAATAATCAAGGTATTTAATATTAATCAGAAAGAAATAAGTTTAAGTGTGATAATAGACAGTTATTGTATCTATATCGTGAAAATTTTTCACGTAGTGCAATATTTTATCAGGTGACTACAACATTAGAAAAATATTTAGATTGGATGTCGTTACTCACGTTTCATCTTTAGTAAACTTCTCATAATTTAAGTCGCTCGGAAATCTTTCACCATCCAAAGGTGTATGAGGCGCAATTATACCTCGCTTGCGCCGTGCACGTTTCTCGGGATCGGTTTGAACTAAATCTGAAATGGTCTTACGACCGGCGCTACTTTTTCTCTCATCCGCATTTTCACTGTCAGAATCCCGTTGATTGCTAAAGCCGGTGATAGATTTTTCACTTTGAATGCTCATGTAACTCGACTTCTTACTGGATCCCCCGGGATCAACCGATAATGAAATACTTTTTTTGAAATGTGATGCATTTCCATTGATGACAATGTTTTCGACCTTGGGAGTTTCAGGGACTACATCGGGAAATCTCTGAAATTAGAACAGTAATTGGTGCACTTTGGTATATGGTTGGAATAAGAAATATCATCCTGAGCACTATTAACAATAGGGGGGTCTTAATTGTCGAATGCACCGGTACTGGTGAAACTTGTGAAGCCAAAGTGTTCTTTAAATAATCTGTATTATAAACAGGTACACTGTTAAACTATAAAAACTTTTTATATTACTCTATTGATACTACAATATATACAGCTCATATATTAATAGCGCAAGCCAATTTTGTCCCAGTGGTTATGGGACGATAGATGCATAAAATCGATTACGGTTCTTTTTTAAGAGCTCAGGCTGTAGATCTGAAGAAAAATAAAGAGGAGTCTTTATAGCAATTTAATAAATATAATTTAGTAAAACATGACTTTTAGTGCTTCATTAAAAAAACCTAAACAAAATTAAAGTAAATTCATAAGTATACAATAGTGTACACAATATATCAAATAGTGTATACTATTATGGTGTATAGTATAGTGATATACAACATTAAAAAGGTTTCATAATTTTCGCGCCAACTGTAGTGAGTGACGAGTGACTTGCAGTTTACGATTAAATTAATAATACAGCTTTTGAAATTCCTAAAAATATTTTGATTAAACGCGAAATTTTGAAAGCGAAAGGGCGACCTACTTGTATATTTAAAATTAAGATTATAAACAGCTTTCATCAAACTGAGGAAGTAGTATATTTTCTGGATTATTGTACTAATACTTCGGTTTGGGTTCAATAATGTATATTTAAGAGTATTTTAAACATTTATTTTAAAAAAGAAAAGTTAATTACTATAAAATCATGTCAAATAGAGTGTGTTTAATTTTGCGCTATACAGTAAATTAATACGTCATTTTTATACCTATTAGCATATGCTTATTACGTTAATATTTCCTTCAATGTCAAATGTTAGATATTGTATAAATTCAGAAAAAGAAATATTGACTGAAAAAATCCTTTGACTTATTAGTCGAGTCGAGTATCGAGTATGTATTTAACAGGCAGGTACGGGTGGGGTCTCTGCCGATGGATGTATAAGCAGTTACTATTGTAAGCTATTTAAATATAAATAATATGTATTTTACATAAATATGATTATGATTTGACTATTTTTTTAAATGTGAAAATATGAGCAAGGCGGGTAGCCAAATAAATTGTAAATGTAAGAAGGGTAAAAGCTTTTAAAAGCACTGGGTGAATAGATTCACTCTCAGTTCGTTTGGGGTTTTGATGGCGAAAGTAATTTAAGGTAAGATCATTGTACTAATTGTAATGCTCATTGTAATAAGTTAAAAATGTATTAATGTTTAAAATGTGTTGTGTAAAATAAATATACTATGTGATGTGTATGTTCTGTTTTATTTTAGTATAAAATATTAGTAAAACGTTTACACTATATAATGTAATCATTAGGTAAACTGACTTAAACTTAATAGAGATAATATACCTATAAGTAATTATGTTTATAACTATCGCCCTGGCTTCGCACGGGTTTAATACTGTTACTAAATATACCTACTACAGAATTTCTTCATTAACGACATCACATTAGAATCTTTTAAAATTATCAGTTTTTCTCTACTATATTGTCCATGTATTAAATACAAAAAAAAAACGCATAAAAATCCGGTGCGTAATTTTAAAGACCTAAGCATACATAAGGGTAGACAACGGTAAGCGACTTTGTTTTATGCTATGTAATGATGATACATAACCTATATCTAGAAATATTTTGATATGTATAAAATAAATAATATTTGAAAAAAAATAAGTCTCTTAAGAATTTCTTGCCAGTTGCTCGGTAGAATCTACTTTCCGAACCGGTGATAGCTTCACTTAATATAGTTGTTAAATGGCGATACACAAGTGCTTGTAAAAGGCTACTCGAATAAACTAACAACTCATAAAACTGAAAAAGGCACACGTGCTAGAAGGTACTGTATTTAGAGAAGCCATGAACATCGTTTATTTCTCTAATACAGACGTTTGAAATTAAAAATCTATTTAAATAACACATGTTTTTAATATTAGTTTTATCTTTAGTTAAATCTTCATTCATTTTGATTTATCATTAAACAATTTATCAGTAAAAATGCTTTGATTTAACGATTGATATATCCGCCTTGGAAGAGATCGATGGTTTTATAAAAAAGATTAAATTATTTTTTTATGAGTTATCTGTTTATTTGATTTACAATAAGTAATTAACAGTATATAATGCTTTGTATGTATATTAAATATGTTTCTTTTGATCTTAATTAATTAATAATTTACTCAAAGGTAAATACTTACAATAGGTACTTTTACATCGTGAATTAATCAGGCGGTAAATGTTTAATTTAAATAATTTTAGTGTGTTTGGATTAAGATTTTATTAGAAGTATTTCCTTGTTCCTTGTTTAATTCAGAGACGTTTCCAATAGATACACATCAGAGATGTTCCGAATTACACGCTATAGTAAATGTTCGCTTTCAAAGTGATATCTGCTTTCTAAGTATTTAAGCTCTCGTATGTTACAAGTCAAGTGACAATTACATACAAGGTAAAATGTACATTGCATACAAAAGCCGTAACGAATGTACTAATAAATACTTATATTTTTACACAAAATTAGAATTATTACAAAAATACATAAGTACCTATATATTTACTTTTAACTACCGATTCATTAGTATTAAGTTTAATAAAACATTACTCACATGCTAAAATTAAGTAACGTTTATATCATCAATGAATTGAAAATTCGAAGAAAAATAAAATAACAACTATATTAATATGGATTAATATTTTTATGTAAATGATAACATATATCTGGGCTAATTTAAGTGACTCAATCAACTGCTCAGATTTTTCAGGCAGAAGGCAATGTATAGGTAGTGGATACTATGTAAAACTTAATATATCATAGAACGTATCGACGTAATATAATCGCGCATGGACTGTAATGGCTTGTAATTCCAACTTATATGTTTTGAAAGTATTTTTATACTAAAGTTGAATTTTCATTTAACAATACATGTTTACGTAAATTTGTTAGTAGTGATTTCATGATGTTAGTATTATTTTACTTTTAATTAGTATTTTTTTAATAAATTATTAATTACATACAATTAATAATAATAGTTACTCAAAGGAAACTCTACACATTAATAATATCAGTAACGGCTTATGTAGCGTGTATTTTACCTACTTTCTATTTTATGATAAGCTAGTTGGGAATTTACACCCACGGCAATTATTTTTGATACGCAAAGGAATACTTAAGTATATTAAGTTATCCGCTCCAGATTTTTAAAGACAAACGCCTTATCTAGTTTAGAATCAAAAACAATCAAATCAAAATATTTAAATTGCACAATCGTAATTAATACATACATGTAGAAATAGATATTGTATATACAATGCTCGGATTAAAAATTAAACAAAAGATGAGCATCTGTCGATACTTACAATAGTTTCCCTTCGTTGTACGGAATCAGAGCGCTCTCTTACGGGAGTGGCAAGATTAAATCCTCCTTTGGACGCCCATTTGAATGGCGGACACAGCACCATGTTAAATAATTGTATGAACTTGTCAGATATTGTGCATTATAGAAGTAAGGCTATCGCGCGATGCGAAGCGTTCACGTTGCGAACTAAGACTGCTCGATCGGCGCACAAGCAGCCCTTATCGCAAACACTAGATAATCTTGCCATACCGATTGTTTTAATTATTCCGTAGCAAACGATGATTACTATTTATTATCGAAGAACCTTGCAATCTTATCGCTACAAATTGTATCTTCTCACCAAATCAAAACTATTCATAATAAAACAGTCGTTAGATATCAATAATAATTTTATAAATACAATCATTTTGGCTTGTCTAATCCACACGTAAAATAACGTCGTTAGGACGGTTTTATTTCTGACGACAACAAATCTCATTTCACTTCATTAGTTTAAGGATACAACAAAGGGCATCAGGAAATAAAAACACATTTAAATTCATACTATAATTTATTAATAACGTAAATGAGTACACAATGCCAATGGCTTTAAATGATTTACTTCATTCAACATTTTCCATTTGAAAAAAATATATATTTACAATAGGAGAGAAAATCAGCTCTGCAATCTATGATAAAATTGCCACACGAAAAATCTATTCATTACTTTATCACAAATCGCACGAGAGGGATCGCTGTGCACTCGGCTCGATAACATTCGACAACAAAAAACCGCACAACGGCCGGCTCTGAGCTTCCGCGCTAGATTAAAACGTGCATCGATTCTATAAAACGTGCCGAACGGAAGACAACCATCAGGTATAACAAACGTAAGTTTTAAGGTATATCAAAAAACTTGAAAACGTTTCAATATCATACGTACAACATACAGATACGGAAATTGAGCACGGTAATTAGTATCTATCAGTGCCGCCGGGGCGTCGACGAGTGCAATTGACGAACAAGTGATACTTATGAATTCGCTACGTTAACAACAGGCCGCGAACGGGCGGCGGCGGCGCCGGTAACATATGTACAGTCGGTCGGTTTGTGCACAGCGCTATCGAATGATTCGATTTGATTTAACATCTCTTAAAAAACGAGAAACAATCGTTGATACAAAATACATAATATTATCCTTAATTTAACGATTATTATATTATAATACATTGATCTTGATGATTTCTTTTCAAAACCTTATTGTAGCACACTAACCATTTTGTCAGATATGTCATTTAAATTCAGATTTTTCTCCGAGTAACAATTTGGCTTAGAATATGAAACACCTAAAATCTTAAATAATTCATTTCGTATATTTTAATTTATACTTTAATTTCATCAAAATCATCTATAAAAGTTAAAATAAAATTATAAAATCAGCATCGATTTAGAGATAGAGAGAGATCAAGTACACGTGGCGACTTTTGGGCCGGTGAGACGCAGCAGAGAGCGCTTTCCTTAAACCTAATCTTGTGCCTCGTCCAAAACGCGCTAAGTGTACTTGCTTTACAAAACGATACTCAAAAATTTGATTCAACACAAACATTTGTGACATTGTTCAACACGACTACGAAAAATATATAAAATCATAATCATCGATAAGATTCACGTGTACTTGTAACTGTACTTAGGTACAAAATTGCATAAAAAATCTAAAAAATCAGTAAAGTATAAAACTAAAACCTTAAAGATAAACATTCATACATGAGTATTTAGCGATAAAGCACAGTATTGTTCGAAGCTGCAACATGACTACAGTAACGTATAATAATAATAAATTTAAGCCTAAACATAAAGCCAGTGGCACTACTAGGTGAGTGAAGTATACCAAGTCGGCAATCAGAAAATATGACACATAGAACCTCTACAGAGAATATTAACTTACAGTTTATAATTCAGATATACCAAAAGTGTACTTCGTAGTTATCACATAAAACCAGTAGGAGCGACGCGAGCACCTTTAACCTATACGATTGTGCGCGAAAAGACTAGAAATTCTAAACGGACGTAATTAGAAACCGCAAATTTATCTTTGAACCTTTTGTCTTATTGTACAAATGAGCGGCTCGTCTCCATCGTGTACGTAATTAAAGCTATTCATGCAGACGGCACTGCGCTATCTCACGACTTGAAACGAATGCCGGTGTTGCGACGGCAACGTCGGCCTGGCGAGACTGTAAACGAAACACCTAAATCATAAAGAAATGCACAGTAATTGTTCAGACGTCGATGATGACAATCCACGGTCGTCTTAATCCCTTCGCAAACACAACTTTGTAACAGCGCACTTGAAATCAGATCTGTATGACGATAAAACGAAGGTGAGCTAATCAGTTATGAGTTTTGGTTACGAATTACGAATTACGTGCACAACTTGTAGATTTTTTAAGTTTTTCTAACTGAAAGACTATTAAATCTAATGAGAAGAAATGAATGACATGCAAAGCTCTGCGAACGTATGAATCGATGGGTTTTTGTGCTTTGGTATAAACGTTGAGCGAATCCATAGATGGTTACAATATTTTACAATCCTAATGCAAACGTTAGATCTAAACATTACGATTCCTAAGGGGTTGGACCCGTACGCATATTTGTTCCATAAAATGAAGGTTATCAGATAGCACTGTAAAGTTAGATACAGTAGAAGTAGTATTAAACATAATTACAAGGAGAAATCTCAGTGATATGTAGAACTCCACGGAGTACTCTTTACTTAAACTACATCTAAAGCATTACTCGCCTACCTTCCAGTAAGTTAGACATTAGAACTAACGACCGATAAACGACTCGGCCCACTCTACAGGACTGCAAAGTAAATATTCCAATTATTCTATAAACGACAGCGAAGTGTACAGCGTGACTGAAATAAACACTTATTTATAGAGTATCGCTTGGACTTCGGAGTCGGAAGCGCGGCGCAATAAAATAAGGCGTCGAATAACTGACGCACTACTCCGAGTCTAATTCATTTCGTTACAAGTGACGCATCGACGCACGGCACGTACGTGTGCGTCGCACGCACGTCACACACACACACACACGGCGACGGCAATGCGGTAAGACCCAAACGATACTCGGAATCCGTCTATAATTACATTAGTGGTTACGATCAAAATGTAGAAGGTAACAATTGAAAAATATACGTGTAAATAACAACCGAGCAAATGGCACCACTATCTATACGCACCACATTGTAAATGTTATTAAAATATACTACAAAACGACTAACTACATACCGAAACTATGTAGGAGGAATTTCAAATGTATCCTTGCGTCGAATACAATCGATCTATAATGTAGGAGTATACGTATAAAATACAGATAAAATAAAACACAGTATCAAAAATAACATTTCACGGTAAAACAAATTTAGGGGACAGCACACCGTTTCACACTAGTTCACGCCGGTTCACACCGGTCCGGACCGGTTCCAGCTACCCAAACGCGAGTGTGTTTAGTAGCCAACCACTTCATTCTAACTGTTGTCCGGCGAACTACTCGTAGTGGAAGCGTTAAAATAATGATTTATTAAATTAAGAGTATGTTGTAAAATTAGTAAAACGTGTTCGAATTCAATATTTACAATTTTTATATGATATGCAAGTGCAAAGCTCACTAAATATATCGTTACATGAATTTGTCTATTGTCAACAGTACGAACGTAACAACTACTCTAGGGCCGCACATCGACAACGTGTCGGCTCGATATCGTGTAACTCTTACAAATATCTAAGAACGAATGCATTCCGTTAGCTGCTCGCACTTGTATATGCATTTCCCACGTAATTTACAATACAGTTCAACTTAATAAACTATTTCTGTTAGAAATTTTAATGACTTTGGTATTTATAAGTTCCCGGCCCGACGGGCCGACGGGCCGACGGGCCTAGTTGGACTCTTGAGACCGCTATCCAAGCTTACTTAGACAGTACTCGGCTAGCACTATTATTACTGATACCTATAATTAATTTTTGTACGTTTACAAAGAGAGTTCATTGTCATGTTACGTAAAGATGACGAAGTTTTCATATTCGAGTAATAAAATCCTACTTTGTTCCACTGGCTTAGTATGGCGCGAATCTGTTGTATCCGCTTCTGTAGACGGCAGTCTGCAACAAAAACTTTCTAGTTCAACACTTTTACGTATGAAATCGAACACAAACTGACATTTTAGAAGGGAACCAAAAAATGTAGTTCATGAAGTCCAAGTCCCATTGACGATATGATAATTAATTATCACTTCTTCATCAAAAGTATAACACCTCGCCTCATTGCCTCCACTGGTGACAGGAGGGCTGGTTCGTTTTTTGCCCAGAGGATCGGAATTGCGATTCAACGGGGAAATGCTGCTATCATTCTTGCCACCATTCCACGCGGTCAAGATTTATACAGTAACTAGTTTTAGTTTATATCTGTATATATATATATTTAAGCATTTAATGTTATTAATTCTTATGTTAATAAATTATCACTGACAATAAATGACTGGCAATGTTTATCTACCGATTGTTTTTCAATTGTATTAATAAAAAATATAATTGACATAATATTCTTACCCCATATCCTGTCACTGGTCCAATACCGTGGCCTAAATATGGGTCTGCATACTCCCGACCGTACCTGTATAACCGAAAACAGATTATTTTAATCGAACTGAAGGACGAGAACGATAACTGACTCCTTTGATTTTATTATAGCAACACCAAAGTGAAGGCACAGGTATATGCATAATATGAGAATTCTCTAATTGTTTCTTATTCATCGTCAAGCACAAAACAAGCACACGAACACTCAGAGGTGCTCGAATCAGCTGGATATGAACCAGCATAATTTTAAAATTCAACACGACATTTCAGCTCGCTTCGTATAAAACCTTTCAAAAAGAATATGAAAGGGATTCGGCTATCATAGATATCAGATAAAGTATCGGATCCTCGCGATAGTTCCTCCACGAAACATCGCTTATTATATAGATGGGCTCGTTCTGTAAATATACGGAATTTTTTTTTTATGGTATAGGTTGGCGGACGAGCATATGGGCCACCTGATGGTAAGTGGTCACCATCACCCATAGACAATGACGCTGTGAGAAATATTAACTATTCCTTATATCGTCACTGCGCCACTAACCTTGGGAACTAAGATGTTATGTCCCTTGTGCCTGAAGTTACACTGGCTCACTCACCCTTCAAACCGGAACACAACAATACTGAGTACTGTTATTTGGCGGTAGAATAACTGATGAGTGGGTGGTACCTACCCAGACGGGCTCGCACAAAGCCCTACCACCAATCATGCGAGCAAGCGAGGAGTCCGTAAGCGACGTCGAGAGAAACAAGTGTGTAGGGGGGGCCTTACGTGGCGGCGAGGGGCGCGAGCGCGGCGGGCGCGGGCGCCGCGTTGACGGCGGCGGCGGCGGCCCGCGCGGCCGCGCCGTAGTTGGCGGCCGCGGCCGCCGCCGCCGCGTGCTGCGCCGTCGTCAGCGGGGACTTGAGCAGGGGCGCCGCCGCCGCCGCTGCCGCCGCCGCGGCCTGGAACACCAACGCGAAACACTCACCATCGTTTAGGGGAGGAGCGGAAGCGTGCGCGTCGAGAGACGCGGCCGTGTTGTGACTTTAAGTTATGCGTTGCGTTTTGCTATTTGTTAAATATATTTCTGTAGTCGGCCCGATCGTTACGTCTCGTTTAGCTTCTGCGATGTGTTGCATCGTGTATTTTATGTTTCTGATGCATTGCATATATTTGAACAATGAGCCCACAGAGGCGCATTCGTAAAATATATACATGTGTGATTGCAATATAAAAATTTGATTATGGGTATGGGTTAGTTCTGGTATGTTTCGAGATGTGTCGTTCGATACCTGATATATGTGGATGATATCTTACCGCGTCGCAATATCCGAGATCGATGAGGTGTCGCTTCGAATGTGAACATAGGCCGATAATACTTAAGTTTGATAGAATAAAGCATAAGTGATGCATAAAAAATATCAAAACACAATAAGTAAACCGTCGTGTAATTTATTTACATTATAAACATGCAACGTTCCTTAAACACAAATCTGCAATAGGTTTGTGATAAATCATATATTTTTCCGCAGCAACGTTATGTATCAGAGACATCGTTCGCTGTTGCAGAAAAATACCGATTCGAGGTGATTGCGAGTGAACAGACGATGGGCATGCAATACGCAATCGATAAGGAACAATAGTCGCGTATGACACAAACTACAACAGTACAGTACAAGACGCGGTGTCTTACTCATGTCACTAGGCTAAATACGTGGTGATGGTTAGTAGTTACGAACGACAAGACGTGATCGAGTGTTGTGGGCTCAATGTTCTACTCGGAGCATGATGTCGATTAGCATCTGATCGTCAACTCACAGCTTGCGCATACGCCTATAACTAAGTCACCCACCACAATACTAACGGACAAGAAACAACTGAATGGGAAGCAAAGGGCCGCGCCGCCGGCGTCACCTCAGTTACCACAGCACATTGTGCACGCTGACGGGACCGCACTATATAATAATAAACAGCAACCAAAATCCCAGCACTCACTCCACAATGATTATCAAACTGTACTAGCGCGGTGGAACATGAATTAGGAAGCGATAGAAATACAGATATAATATTATCGGAGTCGCATTCGAGAGAGATCTCGCGACTCGCGACGGTTACCTCGGCTGCGGGCTTCGCCGCCTGTAACAACACACGGACGGTCACGGCCGAAACCTCACATCATCTCATCACACTCGTATTGTACACAGCGTTAGTCGGGAAGTAATTACCTGGAGTCGGTAGTTGGAGTCCGCCGTCGCGGCTGCGGCTAAGAACGGGTCGTAATACACACTGTGGATTGGAAAGATCAGCAAATTAAAGGCATTACTTTGAAAACATTAACACGACACGGTTTTTTAAATTAAAGAGCTATTTAATTAACCCTTAATTGAGTCAAGTAATTAAGCGTTATTACATAGAAAGAGTTTTTATTATTTTTATTTAAAAATATAAATTTAAAATAACTCAAAAAGGAAAAGGAAAATAATAAAGTTATTAAGTTAATATACACTTTAGAATAGCATATATTATAAATTAACTTACAATGGGCTTTTTATATTAAAACATTACGCACAAAATCAAATTAGACGAAATTATATACTCCTTCTATTAAAGCTAGAACATATTTAATATATAGGTTACTGTAAACTTCTGCCAACAGCTTATGTGCTTAGCATTATATGGTTATGTTAGATAAATATTTAAAAATAAAACCGGTGAAATGCAACATTGATGACATAATATGTTCACTACACCACTACTTGTTAAGCGTTATACAAATTTTAGTGCAGAAGAAAAGTTAGCAGCAATTATTTAAAAAAGAATAAAATATATTCTATGTGTCGAATGATTAATTAGTTCTGTATTTACTTTGTTTTAAATATATTTAATGCGTACAAGGAAAAGAAGAGTAGAACAACAACATTCCTTAAGCAAATTATAATCAGTCTAACCAAATACTAATTGTATAACTAGACTATTAAAAATAAGTATATAGATCATATTTACATGATTAAAGACTAAACATCTATAGACATACAAAATGCTAAACAGACGGTTAATATCGAGGAACGATTAAAAAATATTCTATAGTTATTACGATTATAAGTTACAAAGTACTACGAGTTAATAATCAAGACCATGAATAATACTTTTATTACAGCTCAAAAAGCGTTTTATGACCGTGAGTAAGTTTTGTTATTACTAGTACAAACTAAAAGTATTATTTGCTCATACCAATGATGTTAGAAGTCGGACGGGATGCGGTAGGAAGCTTAATGGTAACGGTTAAGGGGAAGACTATCAAGGGACAAGCCTCGCCTCCTGTTTAAATTTTGGAAGTGATTTGTATCTGTACTGAAGGCTGGGTCGGACGATTCAAAGAGAAAACTTTCTTTGATATTATTAACTCTCTCTGTAGATCAGACAATTTTCTCTTTAGATCATGGGATCGTGCGTCACACAGCGCTCGAGCTCGATAAATATGTTTAGCCAAAGTCGTCGTCGAACAAAGTTATCGCCTCGGGCGTTAGCGACATCGCGGGCGAGCGTCGAGGCCGGTGCGGGTGCGGGTGCGGGTGCGGGCGGGATGTGCGGTGAGTACTCACGGTGCGTAGGCGTGCAACGGCGAGGCGTATGCGGCAGCGCGGGGCATCACGGCGGGTTGGAGGGGGTGGGGGTGCGCCGGCGCGGCGGCGGGGGGGCGCGGGGAGCGGCCGCGCAGCACGGCCGCGCCGCGCAACGCCGCCGCGGGAGCTACATGCAACACACATAGGGCTACTGGCATGCGGGTGCGGGTCGGGTGCGGGGTGCGGGGTACCTGCGTCGCTGCGCGGCGCGCGGCGCCAGCACGAGCGGTGGCGCGGGCGTGGCGGCCGGCGCCGCGCCCAGCCACGGCCACGTCACGCCGGACACCCGCAGCCCTGCGCACACATCGCGCCTCTACACACTGACTAGCCACTGCGACCTCTGCGCGACCACTGCGCCCTACAGACGGCGACTCCCGGCCCGTTGTCTATGAGTGGCGTCGGTCGCGATTCGTACCCGTTCGTCGTTTTCGTGCCGCCGTATGCTCATAGGTGGATCGTAGTTTTATCATATCGTCCTTGACGCGAAGCGATTGAATCATGTACTGCGATCGTCGGACGCGACCGTTTAGCCCGTATTCGGTGACAAATGTCTTTCAAATAAAAATATTGAAAACTATTTCGAGGAAATCCTTAATTTTTACAAGTGACGTGGCAGCTATTCCCTTTGAAATTAGATGCATACCCAAATGACTAATACGTTATTTTCAACAATTATTCACAAATAAACAATAAATCTATGTTACTATTTACGATGCACTAAAATGCAATTTCAATGACTAGGATGAATATTATTGACATAGACAGGTACCGGGCGAACCAAGGCCATGCCACATTACAGCACGACTGAGTCGTGTATCGAGAGGGTCGTAATGCTCACCACCGTGCGATCGATTAACACATATGTACCTACTGTCTGCTCTAAAAAGCATGGCCGTTAGGGTTGATTTTTACAGATGCCTCGAAATAGATCTGTCACATACAACATCTCATCGAGCAATAGTACTAATAAACCATAGTCCCACCACATAAGTAAGAAAGATCATGCTCGAATGAATGTTATTATAACAATGTAACGCGTAAGCTTTGGTCGAGGAATGAACGATGAAGTAGGGAAGACGGCTCACCTTCGGGCCACTGGACACACACTGAAACAAATAAAGAGAATTATTACAATTTTGCAGACGCTCGATGTCGCTACGCTAATACAATGACACAGTCCTAGAAGACATTCTCCACTACAGAATGGAAATATTGATAGTGCAAGGCCGAAATCGCATTCATTCCAACATAGTTCAAGATAGAGGAAATATTTTCGTAATGAGAGTGAAAACTAACAAGCCCACTAGTTCTGGTGTTATCGGATAGTGTTTGTCAGGCAACAGTGACGCCGGAGACAGTCCTTGGTATATTATAGTAAAACAACAAAACGCATGAAACGATAGCGCGGAGAGCTCGTAATACCGCTACTTTATAAGCGTCAAACATCAATAGTGCAATATTAGTTGGCGTTTAATGAAAAAATGTTAACTGATAATAGAAAAGGCGAATCGTTTTGAAATGAACGCGCTAGTCGTTAGCCCGGTACAGTAAACATGGATCGTGAGGTGCGTGCGCGGCTGTCTCCGCCGGCCCGATCTCTACGCAGCATTCTCCTACGAGCATTCCAACGGATCTAACACGTAACGCGCGAACATCAACATGGACAACACCGATGTGTATAAGCCAGCACTCTCACCCAGAGTGGGAACCGATCCGTTTCTAGCCAGAATATCTGGATGGGTTAAAAGAGAAAATCCTATGATGCATTATATTAAAATACATATTACAAACATATTGTGATATTCAGTACTATTGGGGACTTTAGTGCAGCGTTAGTTTGTGGTAAATGACACATGGGACTGGCGAGTTGAGTAATAATGTCAGCATCGCTTACCGTTGGGGACCGCTGGCGATTTCTTTGTCTGCACTCGCGCTGTCGCATTATTAACCTGTATTTCAGAATTAAACAGCATGTCAGAATATATTATACAGAGTAAGACGTTACGGGGGCAAACAATACATTAGTTGACTTTTAATTATAAATTTAAAAAAAGACATTAATTGAGTGTTTTTGATATAAATACAAACTTGGAAGTTCATACAAGAATTTAAAAAATCTTACAATAAATTCATAGGACTCGAACCCATCATTTATATAGGAACTATTGAAATTAGATAATGTTTAATTAAGACATAATTTATTTGGTTTTTAATAAAAATATAATTCATTACTTTACCCTAAAACAAGTCTATGGAGGTATTCAATTTCACTTTCAAGGAAATGTTTCGCACCTTCAATGATAAAGTAACAAAAGACCTCATAGGGTACCTACCGTGGGTAGGTTACATGTAGCCAACATAAAAGTATATATTATATAAAAAGGAAAAGGACGGTACGGTTTTTACGTACCGGATCCGGGTACGTCGTTGGATTGTAAAAATGTGCGTTAAATAAATGGTCCAATAAATATTTTGTGTGGGATAAAAAATAAATAAAGTCGTAAATTAATAATATTTAGATGGAGTGTGTGCATTTAACATATTATATATTTTTTATTTGATGTTTATTATTATTAAAGGTGCGATTTTGACTACGACTTATATGCACGAATATAGCCATTTGTAAAGTACATAAATTAGTTGTTCGTACAAGTTCAATAGATACGGCTACTCTGTCGTTAACATTCAACAAGTTTCATTAAATACAGTCAGTGCTCGCACTGAAGTACAAAGTATTGTGTATGGTGTCTTACCTGAGTTACATCGAGATGGTAGGGACCGTTCTACATTCTCTGTGAGACACTCTCTCATTCGATCGGCATATTAAATGACCGTCTAGAGAGTAAAGGGATAAAATAAATAAGGTTTGTATGTGGATTAGATAAGAGGGCATACTTAGTGCTAATATGCGGGGCCGGGCCCGGCTCGGCACTAGCATGGCAGTAACTACAGAGCAGACGAGCGCAGGTTGCGGTGGGCGGTGGGCGTAGGAGCGGGATGTTAAAGTTACATAGTGCTACGGATGGTATTCATTGAGTCATGCACACCTCTATCTTTCTGCCCTCAACCACGGTGCCGTGTAGACGCTCTCGTGCTCGCTCCGCATCACCACTATTTGCGAATGTTACAAAACCGAATCCCTGCATGCAAGACAGACAAAACATGCATTAAAAACAGCGTCGCTCAAAAAACAACGTGCAACAAAAATTAACATTTATGCATTGCATATTTTTATTTAAATATTCTAGTGAAATAATCGATAGGATATTATTGATTTCATTTCGTTGATAGTTTGAGCGGAATCTAGCTTAATGGGTACACAGAAGCGTTCGGATTACAGTAAATAATACAATGTCGCTCGACCTAGCAGTTCGATCTATTGGAAAGAGTTTGTATCATTGTGTAAATATCGAAAATATCATAAGGATTATTCTATCTAATATGATAGACACTACTTCTTTAGAAAACACTAGAAATCTTTACATGAAGTGTTAGCTGCAATTTGATCTAATAGTCATCGCTCATGCAAGGGAACTACGTTTGTCTACTTTAGGAATACTTCGGGCATTTGCCTGCCCACGGGAGGTCTGTATTGTGCACACTTATTTAGCGATTCTATGCCAGACTTCTTTGGTTCTCTCTAATTTGCCTGCCAGTCTCTATCGCCTGTCCCAATTTAATCGTTACCGTATGTATATTATGTGCATTATTTGTACAGTGCTAAACACAGCAATTGAATAATAACAATTAAAAGCAATAATAAATAAGTTTGCCATAATTTTTACAAGTGATATCATTAACATATTTTAATATAACGCTAATAAAATACTATACATAGAACATATTAAATGTAATCTAAAGATTCATTAAAATTATTGACAATATCATTGAATTCGTGCGTAGGATATGATGCTACTGTCATTACACGGTGATAACCCATAGATACAAAAAGCAGCTAGCACAGCACACAATACAGTGGAAGACGAGTCGTGAAGTAGCAAACGTGTTGCCGGTTGTACGAGACGTTTTACAAATATAAAAGCATGACAGCTCTATTATCATCGCATTAACACGGGGTGCATGAGTTGAATTAAATAAGAATGGATACAGAGAGAGAAAAGTGGAGGCAGAACAGGAGGGTAAAGACAGAAAGACGAAGAATGTAATATGAAAAGAAAGCAGAGCTTGCGCTCTTCCATTACCCATGAGGCGCGATATTCGAAGACGCGTGATACACAACAAACAATCGCTAACGACACAGAACTCGATCCGATAGGCGAGGAAGACGCTAATGACATTCAAGATAAGCGAAACTAATAATAATTGATGCACCATTGTTACTTCTAGGAAGTACAGTTTGCGTTAACAATTGATTAATACGGCATAGGGTCAGCAAAGTTGACATGCCCAAAACTAATGAATAATTTTCCCTTGTTAGGAAGCGTATGACTAAAAAGAAATAAATATTACTTAAAAATCTGCAGAAAAAAATACCAATCTAAACATGTGAATCAGTCATCTCAGAAAATCCTATCGCGCAAATTGCAGCCGCCCCGGCCAAGTCTCCGTTTGCAACAAGAAATCAAGCACAGTCAGTGTGTGACCGCGTCGTCTATACGTTAAGTGAGACGCTCGAAGGCGGTGCAGTTTGCTCGATTTTCTAATGTAATTTTATTAGTGTTGAATAATAGAGCTGTCCTATAAATATGATTTAGAAAATCAGCTGTTATAGTGACGATGCATCATTCTCTAATACGGCATATCCCAATGTGAGGCATTGAAGAAAAAATAACTTGGAGCTATTATATCAAAAGAGTAAAATACGTTTTAGACATGAGCGAGCATGGACTACTGTAGGGGCGGTCACCAAACTGACACAAGGAAAGCAGTAAACACGAAAAAGCGGTCAATCCAATCAATTATTGAAAAATTCTTGTAAAATACTTCTTTCTTAATATGCCTTACTATTTAGGGTTTGACAATTACTGTGAGTTGTTTTTTGAGAATCATAAAAGTGAAAAAAAAACTGTAGATGATGCCGTTAAGACATGGATACATGTGACTCACTTTTTATTTTTGACTCAAAATTCTCTTGTACACAATCTCTGAACTCAACAAATTTGACAGGATCTACAATATCGTAATCTCTTTCTCACGCGTTGGGTCCTATCACATTAGCTTAGTCCGGCGGTTGTGTGTAACAGAATGAGGAGTTATCTTCATTTATATTGAATCATTACAAAAGCATGTCACGTGTATTACAAAATATGTTTTAATTGCAGTAGATTTATAGAAATTATTACGGAATGATAATATACAATGCAATTAGAGATACTGCACCAAACATTAAAACCAAGAATATGCTATGAGAGAAGTTTTGTTTTAATCACGATTATTATTAAAACTAAGCCCATTTGCCTTTAAATTTTTGTTAAGCTAGGATAAGTAAAGTTGCTTAAAATGAAAATAATTAGATTTTAATCTTAAATTAATGTTCTCTTTGAATTAACCAAATTACTGTTACTTAAGTTTGGGCAGCAGATATTAAAGTAATGATATTTGCAACCAACAGCTATCGCTTCTGTACTATGCGACTGATTGTCAATTTAACATATAACTGATCTTTAGTAATTTTAACATATATAATGTATACGCAATAGCTGTATAGCGCTCATCGGCGTACATTTCAGGAAAGTACAAATTAGTTAATGTAGTTTCTCCCTCTCTTTTTTATGAGTATGCTAGGAATACATTTTTTAGTCATTATAATAATAATTAAAATAAAGTATGGATTAAAACTGTAAGATATACGCTGTATCATATTTATAGCAATATTATGGCATTACAATAAATACAAAGAAAACATTCCTAAAATGTACAAAGAAGAAGCAATAAATACTTTTATTTGTTTCGTTTCAGATGAATACATATATTATTATCTATTGCTTCTTATCTTATATTATAAAATATCATCGTCAAAGTAGCCCCCAGGAATCAAAAACTGATTTCAGGGGGCTACTTAGTTTAACGACCGTTTCTAAGTCATGCTTACCTTTGAGCCTCGTTCGTTGAAGATAATTTCTACATCAAGTATTGTGCCATATTGCTGAAATACAAAAGATATCCTGTTAATTTTCCTTATTCCTAATTACAGATATCGATACATGCCGTGCGTGAAATCGTACGTACCCCGAACATATTTCTGAGGTCTGGATCTCGGAATCTGAAGGGGATGTTGGAGACGTGGAGCCGCTTGGGCTGCGAGGCCTGCGAGACGGGCACGAGGGTCTTGTCGGGCGGCGCGGGCGGCGCGGCGCCGGCCGCCACGGCCGCGCTCACGGCCGCCGCCGCCGCGTGCGCCGCCGCCGCCGCCACGCTCACGGGCGTGCTCTCCTCGTTCGACTCTCCTTCGCTTTGCTGTCGAAGCATCGCCGCCAATATCAGCAAGCAGTACGATACGATAGCACATATTACACATCATCGAGAGCACTGTTCCGGATTGGTTTATGAATAGTTAATAATATGTGACTAAGATGAAATATTGTATTCCGTCCTAGCTAAGATAGCAATTTCGTATTGTGCAATGTTTTATTACAATAAGTACTTACTGAATTATTATTTTGATTTTCTAGTGCATTTTGTGTGTGTGCCTGCGAAGATGGTTGCGGTGAGAAATTGTTGGGTGGAAGAGGCGCTTGTGACGGCGGGCCTTCGCTCTTGACGAGTGTGGGCTGTGGCGGTGCCGTGGGACCGCTCTCCGCCTTCACTCCGCTGAGGTCCCCGTTGGCTGCGAACTGGGCCGCAGCTGCCGCAGCCGCCGCCGCCGCCGGGAACGGGGCCGCCATCCCCGTGCCCACCATGTGCTGGAAAATACCGACACATATTATTAACATGAGTTAATGGCATAAAAGCGCCATTTTCGTTTAATGGTTTGCTTATCTGCGTGTGAGTGAAATGTAAAAAACGTACTGTTTCATTTACAACATATAATGCGATTTACTAATAGAATTCTGGAAACATGCTATATACTTACATAAAATAAGTGAAGTAATTGTTTTATTTTCATTACTTTAAACTCATACAATTGATAACAAAGATACTAAGTACTTGCTCCATAAAACTTGGAAATATAGACTTGTTAAATCTATCCATTTGAAGTTATAGTTTAAATACGCAACAGTACCTACGTAAATAATGAATAATAAAATATGAAAGGAAAAGACCGTATTTAAAAACATTTATTAAAATAATCCTAACGTCTCAAAGTGAAATAATTAGCAGGAAGCTTAAATATACGTAAAGGAAAGAGTGAAGCTTAAAATCTTTTGAAGAAAATAAACAATTCTCTTTAAAAATGTATATGAGCTGTAAAGCAAAAAGCTTTGATTTGCAAGCAAAGTTACGTGCGTCTTTACAAAAATAACCATCGAAATTGTAAATAATATCAGCCGCTACCCAGTCCATACTAATTACGTTGTAATAAATAAAGAGCCGCTTACAGTTGACGTTTCTGGGCTACGCATCGAAATTGAGTAATGAAATATTGACACAGAATAGCTGACACATACCAAAACAACAAAGACATCATACGCATAATTGGCAAAATTTAGATGTAATTAACATACTTTAATATAAATAACTATAAACGTGCGACAGACTTTATTTAATCAACAACTTAAACATACAATAAACACTATGAAAATGTTTTCAAATAAATAATTATAGTTCAACTCTAGATAATAATAAATTAAATCACTCCAGTAACAAAAAAAATGAACGACGATAACCACAATAATTTCATTGAGAGATGATATGTGTCAAGTATTAATAAAAAACATTTTCTACATTTCATAATCAGCATTTGCTAGATTTTCTTGTTTCTTTCAATAAAGTCGATTGTCATTAAAATATCGTTTACATCCATCGTGAGATATAATATCCGAACACTTTGTTAGCAAATACGTTTTATTACGAACGCCCACTCTCTTTTATTTCATATTATATATCTAATACTCGTCGGATACAAAATTAAATTGCGAACACGACCCTTATCCAACGCTCCTTTGATACTGATAACCTTCATTTAGATCAGAGAAAGTAGTAAGTCTTAAAACATTTTCTATTTAATTAGGGTTGCCTGTTCAATATAGGTTCAATAATAGTAATATCTCGAAGTTAAGCCGATTAGGTACGAGATAGGAACCTTCCCATGATATAAATGTTGATAAGACCAGACTGAGAAAAATTACGAATGGTATATGAATAATCATGACCAAATTCTGATTTATGGCTTTCATAAAAATGGGGATGAATCAAGAGAATTCGAAAAATAATAGCGTAAAACGACGGTTCCGTGCCGATGGCTCATTGCCTTATACCGATAGGTTCAGTAGTTTTCACTTCATAGTCAAAGAAAAATATTTTTTATACTTCTTCATGTAAAACCGAAGACTAAGTAATAGTTTTATTTTATACATAGAATACGATTACGGGTCTATGTTGTACATTGTAGCAAATGGCGCGCAGTGCCGCTGCGGAAACGAGAAAATTAGGAAGTGGTTATTGGTCGCAATTGCGTCGAGCTCTCCTGACCGCGCCTGTCTCAGCCTAGATATAACTTCGCAACGTAAAGATGCTGATTTGTGTATCGAACGCATGTTTTAACATTTTATTTATTATGCGCGGCAAGTATATTACATACTGAGCTGTGCATCGCTTTTATTTATTTTACCTTTACAATTTGATAGCGTACAACAAAGCGTTCCGTAAATTATAACGGTAATTAATTACGTTCTAAGAATGTGTACCAAAAACACTCACTTCACGCTATATACATTAGTCAATATGAAAGCACGAAGCAATAAAACAATAAGAATACACAAGGAAAATTTGACAATGGAAGCTATACCCAGGCATTAAAATGAATACATTTTCCATGAATAGCAGAATTTTGCTCTCATTGTGTTTCATTTACAAAAGGTCGACGGTGTAAAAAGCGTCATGAGGCTCATTTTGAAGGTCCTATAGAGAAGCAGTCAATAGCGGCGTGTTGCGGGGTGTGTTGAAGATATTAATAATAACGCTTGCTGTTCAATCGAGTCGCACCGACGTTGAGCCGTGAGCTTTTGTTTACAAAGTCATGGTAAATAATAACGCCACAAAAACGAACTAACGGTTTTACGACACGTTTATTCTATTTGCATAATGTGCTAACAAAAACACTCAATTCTGTCATTTGAGGTTAGGTTAAAAACTTAGATTCATATTATATATAATAAATTGCTTAGATACATGATAGAAGATTAATATTTATATACTTAACTTTTCATTTATTAATTATATAAATAATCAGCGATTATAGTTGTTTTGTAAAATTATTTTATTTAATTAATTTTATTTCAATATGTTAAAACTCAATATTGAAGTTTTGACTGGAAAATATTCTTATAACCTACACACAGTGATAGACTAAAATGTAAAATTGCTGCGGGTTCGCTTACTTTGAAGATATCATGTAGCAGCGAATAGGTAGGTACATAAGATTTTCTATGTAGCACAAACAGTTTACTTAATGTAGAGAATTTAATATCTAGGAGAAACGGTAAAACTTGCTTCTTTATTAAATTCACAGAGCTCAATAAACTGGCATCTAGCGTCTTATAAAATATCTCAATATATATATAAGAGTAGAATAATCTAGAACGGTCGGATATATTTAGAAGAATTTCATGAACACAGCTGCAAATTATATACGACACTAACTGGAGAGTCTCGACTCTTGGGCGGGAACGAAGAGCTCTCTTGTTATTTTCAATTATAATTGTCCACCTTGATACTCTTACCAGATGTATTACAAGCGATGCCATCTGTAATTTTGGCTGCATATGAGATCTTTTTTTAGTATAATTATTATACGAAATAATTCAATACCTACATGAAGTGTTACACGTACTTCAGAACATAAAATTTATCATAGTCACTCAAGTTCGTGGTATAGGCAATAAAGAAATAGGTGCATAAACAACATAGTAAAGCATGAAGAAAAGTTACAAAGATCATTTACACATGCGGCGCGCCACGGCCCAGTCATATCCGGCAAGATGGAGCTCCCGCGTAAACAAACTGACTTTTTATAGAGCGGCTCTGTAATTCGTCGAGCATTCAACTGTGATGCTGGTCTCTACTTCCAAAAACAGATGTTCAACAACAGCTCGTGTTGATAGTAATTTACCCTAAAAGACCAAAGATTGAAAGACTCACAGAACGGAAGCGTTATGTTAAATCAACTTCTAAGGAATGTTTAATATAAACACATTAAAAAGTAGTTAATTTATTAGTACCTCCTAATTACCAGGACGATTGATGTGTAAATGGCAATTATAATTTATACATAAATATAAATTAGTGTTTAAGAGTTCGAAGTCTCTGTTGACCCTACCCTTATCAATGTTGGAAGACAAATATGTCATAAATAATGGGATCGACGACAACGATATTCAAATTAGAGACGTGATTTATTAAAATATCAAAACTATGTACATATGAACATACAACAGCTTTAATAAATTATGCTAGAAACAATTAAAAACATTGAACGTTTGCACACATTTACATTTAATAAATATTCTAAGTTTTATAAAAGGAATAACATTAATATTTAATAGTCACTTGCGTTTGATGTAGCATTGAGAGGCAGATGTAGGGAACATGAGAGTTAAGCTCTACAAGGAATCGGGACCAAGTGGCATGTTAATAGAGTCTTAGATCTAAAGTGCTAATTGTTGTAGTATCGAGCAAAGGTTTCCTCAAACATATCCAGGTTTCACTACGTTTACCTTCACCACCGAGAACGGGATGAATTGTTACATAACGCAACACCGATAAAGCATTATTAAAAATTAGCCGTTGTTAGGTTTTGATCTCGATTTTCGGCTGGGATTTATGGGTTCTAACCACGGGGCCATCTTGGATTTTCAAATAATGAAGGTTATTGCTCTACGGTATAAATAAAATGTTTACACAATTTTAGCATTTCATCCAATGGTTTATTTGCGTGCAAGTAAAATGTGAAAAGTATAGTGTTTAATACAGAAATATATTAGTAATTCGAAGTAATACTTAATTTAATACAGAACTAGCAACAATTTCACTACCTACATATATTGATTTCTAGATAAAATTGTTTTTGAAATAAAATCATTTACTGTTTCTCGTTACCATTGAACATTTTTCTTAAAACTTATTTATCCGCATTGGCGATGTATCTTTATTTAAATGAGCGTAAAAAATAGTTAAACAGTAGAAATGATTTCTTTTATATTCAAAATAATATGTTCACATTTATAAATAGGTATGTGGGTATCGTAATAATCGTAAAATATGTAAAGATTTATTAAATATTGATCAACGAATTAATTCTTTAAAAAGATTAAATGTTTTTAGTGACTAATTATATTTGATGGCTTAGTAATAGAATAGGTCAATCGTATGTTAAAATCGTGGAAACAATAAGCAAAAAACTTCCAAAAAAAATTATGTTGTTAAATAAATTATAGTTTTTATATGTGTAGCTTATAGACACACATGCGTAAGGGGAACGCGTCATGTTGAACGCGTCTTTCAGACTAAAGATACTTTGGTATAAATATCTAAGAAAATGTTTATTCTTAAAACAAATACTTGAAGTGAAAAGAATAAAATTCAACATCTCGTATGTGTCACCCGGCACCCTGCTCACAATTAGATAATTATATCACGGACAATTAAACGTAATTGATCTTAACTGGACTACATAATATAAAATGCTGATGCGGTCGCCACGGATAAGTACATTTATTTTATATTACTTTAACAGAAGTTTGAATCTATTCGTGTATTTAACGTTCAATTCGCCTAGAACAATGAAACAATGCAACTGAAGGTGAAATTAATAATTTTTGAAACGATTGATCATTGTATTATGTTTCATCTTGTCATAGACATACGGTTCAACTCTGGCCACGAAAATATTAAAACAAAACAACAGCCGAAAATTACGAAATGTTATTATTTGTTCTATTAAGAGGGTTTTGTTTCTGACCATGAAACCCTAGTATGAACGTAGGCTGACGTGCTCGTCTGAATTATTTAAATGTTATCTACATCCGATTTACCGTTTTCAACTATTACAGCACCAACATACAGGCCAGACACAAAATACGCAATTTGATTGTTTTCGAATATTAATTTATCACGCTTTAAATTACGATAGCAACAACCAAATGATTTTTTAATGACGATTTTTGGTCGAGTCATTTGTTTATTTTAACGTGATTCCATTATATGTATTTGAATGACCCATTTTGGTACATCAATTACTAGTCACAAATAAATTGGGGTTACGTCAACAGCGGGTGTAGAATGTGCCAAGGAATGTTAAATTGCAGCCCCGGTCCTTCTTGTCTTGTCATGTCGCAAGCCCTGTCTTACATTCGTAAACACGCGCCGAACACAGTGCATGTGAAACAAAGCTCGAACATGCATATTTTATTTGTGCACTATAATTATGAAAGCATGGAAGCATATTTAGCAGACGAATCAATGAACGATCTAATCACTAATTGAAAAAAAAACTGTCTAATTAAACATATTAAACTTTTACACTTTTTAATGATTTAAAAAAAGAAGAAGCGTTTTGAAATGAAAAATTATATGAAACAAAACGCAGCGGCTTAACAATGCTCGAGAAGACTATCTTCACAAAAATATTTCAGTAGACTTGTCTTTATTCATTCATAGGTTTTCTTTTACGGAATCAATATAATCTGCTGGGATACCCTTATACGGAGCTGGTGGAGCTTTAATTTCAGTAAAATTTCTTTAGGTTAATATTATTTCATATATTAATATTCAACAGTAGCGCTACGTGACTAAGAGAGTATTTACAGTGCTTAGCGGAGCGCACAGCTTCAGCCGAAGTTGCGGACTACCCCTCTCGCACGGTAAGGCTCTATGGCTATGCATATGTATGATTCCGTGGTACTTGTTCTTAATATTATACTATTTGAATATTATACAATGTTGTATAAAATATTAATAGGCCAGCTGAGTAAAGCTTGTTTCTATATAAACTAATAGTCGAACATCAATCGAAATCGACCGTAATTTATTGTTAATAAAATTTAGGATGCATTGCTTTGATCGATAGTAAATATAAAGATCAGCGGGAAAAACGTCAAAAAAATGCGTTTTTGATTTTTAGATTTGAAAAAACGTGTGTTGTCATTGACAATATGTGCATGTAGTATGGTTTATTTTATTTGATAGAAAGCATGTATGCACATTTTATGTACAAATTTGAGCTTCAGCACAATTTCCCTTTATAAAATGTAACTATGCCAATTCAAACACTCCTCTCTGAGCGCGGAGCTCGGAGCTAGCCTATTGGCTTAAAAGGGGATATAATTTTCTATTCTTCTATTATTGTACACATATGTGACATACCAAAATTAGGATCCAATTTTGAAGTAATTCCATATGAAGTCTTTACCGGCTGAAGTCTTTACAGGCACAGTTTAAAAAGTAAATATCAAGAAAACATTAATATTTAATAAAATCTATAACATGTAACTACCAATATTGTAGTTAACGCACGTTGCAAATCAAGAGATGCGAGAGATTGTTTAAGCGTGTAGTATGTTTTAATTAATCGTTATACGTATAATCATCGAAATTAAGGTCAACACCAAAATAATTAAAAATATTATCTGTCTGAGTACCCAGAGCACCACTCAATGGATTTTAATTAATCAAGTCTAGTCTTATCCATTTGGTAGCTTATATTTCGTGGCTATATTATACATAATACCTTAGAATATTTTCTGGATATATACAGTGTACATAAAGAGAACGGCGACACGGAGACAAGGAAAAATTATCTTTTTAATGAAATAAATGTTATTCGAAGTTTTCGGTTTTCTTAGTACTGTTAGACTGTATTGATAAAATGATATATATTTTGTGATTTTATTTTTACTTTGAGCCTTTAGCTTAATATTTATAGTACTTTCTTTAACAATTGTGTCTATATCTATCACATTGTTTAGTAATTTCCATAAATAGGTTACAATATTTTTATGATTTAAAAATTGTCTATCTATTAAATTTTCATTCTACGTTACAGTTTATTAGAGTTAAAACATGGCTTACTAAATCCGTAGTGTTGGAAACTCTCATTTTACTATCAAAACTGTAGGAAAGTGAACTAGCTAAAACAGACTAAATTATTGTTCGCATGGTTTTTGATTCTAGAACATTCGAATGTGGTTAAAATTGAGAAATCATTTTCTAAATACATTACTTATTAAATTTTTTTATCACAATATTATCAAAAATATTTATTTAACAAAATATAAGTATTACATACGTAAGTATGTCTAAGTATTTAAGTTTTTACTTTCTAGATAATACATCTATTCAAAAATTTTATTTAAGAAAATTATCTATTTAAATTTGATTTCAATTGACAGAATTCAACGCGGGCATGTAGGGGCGCAATTGTAGACACAATTGACAAATTAGTCCCTAGCACGTTAGTTGCCTGCATTGAATACCATATCCCTATTAACGAGAGGAATGTTGACACAATTGGACGTGTAGTTCACTTTGAGCTAATCCAATGACGTAACGCTAATATAATAAAGCCCATGCTAAATGTAATTTTGCTTCGTTTGCAACAATTTACACTTCAAATTGCTTCGAAGAATTAAACTCACAGGTACGAATAACCGAAACGATTTAATCGTCTTTTTTTCTTATATTTAAGTTCATAATCCGTATATTGCTTAGTAATTCACCAAATAAATAAATTGTCAATGTGCTGCCTAACATAAAACTCGCGCACACGATCTTCGTATCGGAACACAATACCAAGATAGAGTTGATGATTAAAGGCAGAATAACTGGTTTCACTGGCATTCCATGACATAACTTCTAAGTTTGTGATTCTCGATAACATATAATTCAGACATAATATTAAAAAACAACGACATTATATGCAATCTATTATTACACCAAGAAGTATAAGTTTGTACTAAATCCGATATTCATTATTTGGCACAAATACCGTACGATGGCCTAACGTTAAACAACTTGCACATATGAATGTTGAGTTATTAGATTTTACAATTTCCTTTACGACTTAATAATGCTATAATAAATTCAAAAATACGCTATTAATGTGGATTTCACTGTGTCAAAAAAGAACTCTTATCGAGCTTCTGTGACTTCAGTACAAAAAGATTATTTCTCTATTATTATTTGAAAGATCTAAGCATACATAGGGCCCGACAGCGGTGAGCGAATTTGTTTTATACTATGTAATGATAATGATGATAATTTAAAATTAATCGTAATAATAGAACCCCTTAAAAAGGGCGGGTGCTTTATTTTGCATACTTAAATTTTACAATGAGAATTATTCTGTACAGAGTCTAGTCTAAGTGATTCAAGAACATTCAAGAACAGTAGACAAAATCAGTGGCACGCGAAATTGGGAAATCGTATTCACTATTGACTTGATATATTATTAAAAAACGATAATATTTATATTAGAAGATACATACAATATTGATTATAATGAAAGAATAATCACGTATGTTATATATCCTTCCAATCAGCCCACTACCAACAAATGCTTTATTTAATATTGTACATTATAAATGTCTCTTATACCGCGTCATTAATTTTTTTTTTGTAAACAATCTCGAACTATATGTTAGGTCTAAACAAGGCCACAAATTGGTTATGTTATATGTAAATGAAGCATTCCGCTGCTAATCTTGTCACTAAGATGATGTCTGAACCATGAGCGAAACTATCAAACTACCTTGTACAATTACAAATAGATACAAACATAGTATATTTATTTACAGTATATATACGAATGAATATTTTTTAGATTTATTAGCTCCGAAATTTTTCTCCTTCATATTCTAAGCGACTGACTCCAACTTTTTTCTACTTGTTAAAATATTTCGCACACGAATAACTTTGAAAGAAACCCTTTCTCGAATAAACATTTGAAATTCGAGAACTAAATAAAGAAAATGACTAATTAAATTCTTCTGTTAAATAGTTTAGTATCCGTAAGTCTGTAAATTATAAGATTAAAAGAAGTAAAAATATCTTTAATCAAATACAAGATTATTCAAGCGTTTACATATAGAGTATTAATGGAATGAGTATCAGCGTCGTTGCATTACAGCCGACCCGAGTGGTACAATCTCTTTGAAACAGAGCTAGGGGTGTGTTGCCGACTCTATTTTATGGGTCGCCGGTCCCCTTAATTAAGTCTTTTATAACGTGGCCTACTAAATACCGTTAGCTACCTTCTATATTAAATAAGAAATAGATACGTTGCAAAATTAGGAACATAAATATATATACATAAATGTGAAAAAAGTAGTACGGTATCATAACGATGAGCCTACATTTAGAAGTGTAAGAAATCGATTATCGAAATACTTTTTTTACATGGAAGCAATTAAAATTTAGAAATTCTCTCACTGGCCTACCGTTATCTCACGCGATAATTACCGTGTTTATATTAAATGTGAATCGAAGTAACATATAAGATATCTCTTTAAAATATTTGATGGAAATAAGTAATAAAAAATATGGAGCACAATTTAATAAAACAATAAATGAAGTACCTAATATTTTTTCGCGAAGTTGGACTTAATGTTGAGACGAAAAGTACTATTTTATTATGTTTTTAATGAAATAACCCATACACCGAGTAAGAGACATACCGATACAATTTAATATTTTAGAAATCTATTTTGTAAAATATAGTTTTAATTTTCTATACTTTAAATTGCTAAGTGCCAGATGGTTTAGAGTAGGTAATCCGACTTTATATCTAAATTCTGATAAGCCATTGTATTAAATTATTTTGCGAATAATATCGTATGTTATTTTAAATTAATTATTCTCTCCGACAAATAATTTATTTATTTATTCAAGTAACAATAGTTATGCTATATAAAACATAAAAACAAGTTAATTGTACTTCTAATTATAGGACATTACGACATGATAAAAATGATTTGTTACGGCTATAGGCAGATAAATTATATTATATACTTTTAATCAAAGTGTATTTGTATCCCAGTGAGTTCCCATTCATATTAAATTCTCTACTCTTTACTTCTCTAGTCTTAGTTATTAATTTTATTGGAAAAGGGGCAAAAAGACAATTTGAACTGCAATAAATATAGCTAAAAAGAAATTCGGAATGGAATTTTAGCAGTTAAATATTAAATGTGTTATAAGAGCTTTAGAAAAAATTCACTAGCGCGAATGTTGTGAGTGTTTGCTATCTGTTGTCTTTTGTTCAGCAGCATTGATGTAAACTTCACATAAAAACTTGCCTCGTACTCAAGTGCAAAGTGTCAGTAGGCCATAGGTACCTACCAGCTTCTAAGAAATTTACTCTCACATAGAACTGGTCCGTGTTGTCTAGACGCTAAAGCAACTCGGTGCTTGCTTTCTCCGATCCAAAAGTACTACGGATTTGATTATAAACGCGCACTCTCAGCCAAAAGATATTATTGTGTCAACGACTTATATTTGAAATAACCTTGTGTATTTTAATTAACGTGTTTACTGAGATACTCCAGAGACGTAAAGAGGTTAATGACATATATAAATTAAAGGTTTGGACAGTGTCCGGGCATCCATCGCCGTCGGTTGTATTCACTAATCCTGGCTGACAGGCGGGCGGCGCAGAACCGCGTCCCTGAGACCATCACCTACGGGAAATATTGATCTTATTTGAGCTTGATTAACTCGGACGTTGTCGACGTGCTAATAATATCTCTACTCTGGCACCGATCCAGGAGAGGCCTTAATGGTACTTCGATACACGACAAGTTTTAAAGGTTACACAGCCATCCGATCCATTTGATATCGCAAATTACTAGCGAATTAAACGATTATTTATACAAAATTACCACTGTAACAACTGTAAATACGAGTTATTATTTTTTATTCTTATCAAAGAAAAATATATGGTCGATGTTTATTCAATCAGTGTCAACAATTTAACTTTTTTAATTTGTAAAATATTAATAGCGAACATAAAAACTCAGTTCATTCTTACAATATACACGTGCAAATGACTTTTTCATTTCATAGTAACTACTTACATTAGCTGTTTGCACTAACGCATATAGTTTTAAAACTAATATCACTGAGCCTTTGAGAGCAGGATCAACTTGTTATTTATTATGAAACTCTGCTAATACTGAAATGTAAATACGGATTTCGTTATTCACGTTATTACACTTATATCCAATTCATAAAGGATATACATATTCCCATGACAATCCGACAATGCGCTCACAAAAACATTCGGCACGTGTATCGCCTCCTAACGAGACTTCTTTGAAACTCGTCTTTTGAAACCGATGATAATCCACTGTTGGTAACTTTTCATAACGGCTATTAAAGGACAAAGTAGGAATGCGTATAACGGTCTCGGTTTACGCTTTATATAGTTCTCTGAAACTTTCAAGTTGCTTGCGGTCTCGGGGGTCATGGGTCCCGATGTTTCGAAGCTTGCGAAGTTTGAACTTGTCCTTGTAAACTTTTTATTTCAAGTCTTAAAGGAATTGTAGAAAACTTGATAATAAGCCGAATATGTTTATATAACATACTATTAGAAAACTGGTTTCAAATAAATTATCATATAAACCAATTAAGTATTATAACATCTATCAAGTTAATTTATTTAAAAAAGGTACAAATACATGACACAACACGATTTTTATGTTCAACCACAGTGCAACTTTAAATATGAGAAAACGTTACAAATGGTGTCGTGAAAAGGAATTATTTCTTTAAAGTCCGCTCTTAACCTTTGCGAGAGGTACGTTTGCAGTTTCGTAATAAAATCACACTATTTCAACTTTAACAATACGAATAGGCTATTTATATGCATCGAAGTCCGGGAAGAAGTATATGTAATAGTCGACATTATAGAACACGTTCTGCGTTTGCATACTTTAGAGTTTAAAATGGCTTATAGACATGAATCAGCAGAGGTTAATTCGAATTCAAAACAGGTGCACGTTCGAAGGCACCATGCTCGTCATACAGAAATACGAGCCGTACGACACGTCTTCACAGGATAGGCGAAATATTATTATCACAAGATTTATATACAGACGCGTTGTATCATTTTTTTTCTCGACTATTGTGTAACTAAGCTGGGTTATATGTATACCGTTTTCGTTTCTTTGCTCCAATGAATATTATTGTGAGGTAACGCTACTAATATATTTATATATAGATTACCTTACGATCGCTCATTTAGAAGCATATTATGAAGGTACATAATACCAAGGCAGGCAAATGAACGCAGCTAATCGACATAACAATGACAAGATAGGAGTCGAGGGTTCTTATCCTACTGTGACGTATTTATTACGCGTCTTTTAGTTATGTACAATATGTCAATTCTTATATGAGACACTTCAATTCGAAAACTTCTATTACATTTGTAATTCGAAACTTATAAATCATTTATAAATCCGTGAAATATATATTACATACAAACGAAACTGTCTTAACTTCTAATAAAAGTCGCATTAAATATAAAGACAGAGAACAGACGACAGGTATAACAAGCGATGACATTCATATTTTTATGTTTCATCCATGTCAAGTAAATGGTAATTATATTGAATATTATGTGGCGGAGTAATATATGAATTTCTAATTTTATATAAAGATAGTAACTAAACCGGTACGTAACAAGCTCTGGAGTTAGTACTTAGAAACAGGTATCTTTAATATCAGTATTTAGTTACTTTTATATACTCATAAATGACTATTTTATGTGATCGATATGAATAAATAGTACATGCAAAGACAGCATATATATTCATGTTATTACGCAGGGTTGATGTTATTTTTGATTAAAAATAAAGCACATATAACGTTTAGTGCCGATTAAATATAAGCTATATAGAATAATACAACATAGGGTTGCCACCCGTGTTTTTGAGCATATTCGTAAATAGACTTTATTATTAAAAAAAACTTCTTCCAAATTAATGATAGTTAACACGCCAAAATTAATCATATAGCAAAAAGAAAAATACTCTGGATTTTCTTGAAGTACTAATATAATTCTAGGGACAGTTGGCAACCCTACTAAATGAACGTATGAGTTGATTTAAAATGTACATATTATGTTAATTAATACACGACATACGCATCACATAGCAAGACATGTATTGCATCCACATGCTTATAATGACAAATTTTAAATACCAGTAGGGTAGGTGTTCCTGTATCGATGACATTGCCGTTACTCACCTGAAACAAATGAAGCTATCGTTACTATTAGTAAGAGAGTTAAAAAACAAAAAGTTAATCAAACGAAATTAACTGTTACTAATCTAACGCAATAATATATTTTCCCCTGTGGTTTTTGAATAAGATGTCCTAATTAATGTTAATTGTTAAGAACGAGCTTACGTTTGAACAAAATCTTAAAAATGTTAATTATGTTATGTGGAACGCCAGTTAATGATGCGGCAAGTATTATTTCAACCATTAGCATGATGTATATATAATTACTGTTAAAATGTCTACTTCAAACGTCCAATAGTTTATTACAAGACGCGTTCGGTTACGATGTCAAGTGCTAAAAATCAAATATATTGTTTGAAGGCATTGATCGATAATGTGTTGTAATTCAATTCGTATTACGCATATGAATTGAACAGTGCACTTTAGTACGGTATTGCATTACTGGGCAATCGCTGTGGTTCGACGAGGCATCGCGCTTCGTCCGCGAGCTCGAACCACGCTGGCACCCGCCCAAATATTTTTCGTTTGCCCGCTAGAGACCGGGATAACTTGCCCTATTCACCTGAATCGGAATACATTTGCATCGCTTCGAATAGAAAATAAAGGCAATGATAGCCTAGGTTCGCCGTGCTCTGTGCGAAATAATAAAAAGTGCGTCATTTTGTTATTCAGCACTTGACTAAACAAAATGAAATAATATTATTGAATGATATATTAACAACTGTATATGTTTCGTCTTAATATGCATGACAGATAACAGTCAATGTACATAAATATAGATAACCTAAGGGTCAACTGAAGTAACCAACGCTGGTATTGGTTTATATTAAACGCGGTCGTCGCTATCATATGAAAGATTATTTGGTATCAATACTTTTAAATAGAGAAAATAGTAAGTGTCGTCGACACTACATTGCGATTGAGTTTGAGACTATATGAATACAGACTATACAAACTGAACAGATGACGAATTACTGCATTAGATACCATCAGGTATTATTTTCCAAAAAAAAACATGCTTTCGTTTTTAAATCGTCTTATTAATTTTTCGTTACAAAACAATCTAGACCCAAATATAGTTATTTTTTCAAAATAAATATTTAGCCAGTAGCCATTCGAATTCGCCAACCACATGCATTATAAAGTATCACAAACTCGAATAACAACGATTAACTTTCACCTTATAAATGAATTGAACAAAAGTGTCGTAATCAAATAGAATTAATCGTGATATTACAAATAGGTAAAAAATTAATAACGGTTACCACATACAGTACATTCGTCATTCATGCACGTCTAACCACTACTCTTTGTATAAGATATGTAATTATTTATCGATAAAATCAAATACAAATTTTGAAGGCAAACGAAACATTGATCGTTATCAAGGCAACCACCCACAGTTATAACTTAAAATGGATCATATCAAAACAAGGATAAAATTTATATAGGTATATAAATATATATTTATATACCTATATAAATTGTACAGTACTGGATCAATTCGCAACATCGCTTTCGTTCACTTTGTGATGACAATCCTCGCAAACCTGCCATCGTGACAGTTTCAATAGTCAAGAATCAGCAAGAACCAAGTGTTGAGAATGTTAAGACTGCATTCTTCGATAAGATAAAAACATTTGTTATTCCAGACAAAATCTCCGTGCCAAATATCATCCAGATTCATTCAGTCGTCTGTATAACATCCATCCCTCCAAACTTTTGTATTTATAATACAAAATAATCAAGTCAAAGGACTTAATTTGGTTAAATTATAATAGCCGCCCCAGCTTACTTTAGTTTGCGTGGACTTATTATTATCATATTACATACTATAAAAACCAATTCTCGACGTCCCGCCTATATGTTCATCTGAATAAAATAATACTCAATAACTACCGTAGGAGGATACTCTAAGGTAGGAGTAATTTAGTGAGAATATCATAAGAAATTAGGTGTACGTAAAAATTGTTAAAAGTTTGCGTAAATTGGCAGAAGTATGACGATGATTACTAAGGGTGTCGAAAAAATAATATCAACTGGAGGCGTGCACCGCGTAAGTAATATATTTTGCGAAACAAATGTTTTATGTAGACCCTTATTCTATCCGTGCGAAGGCGTTACACGGCTAACAAGCAGAGACGGTTACATCTATATTAAAATATTATAGCTCGGTATATTTTATATATAAAAAAATTAAGGATACACGTATACTGTATTGACGGTCGTAATGAAAGTATATTTTTACAATCTCTTCAAGTCTACATGTGTGGTATTTAGTATTTACCCAATATTTGACGAGTTTCGTAACAACAATGAAGACCCAGCGATGTTAAAGTAGGTAACCAATAAACCAGTTTGATTGGTTACCAGTGATAAATAGTACTTTCTTGATTGTTGATTCAACGCATCATTTTATTAAAAACGGTACAATTTATATACAAATAATTACTAAGTAGATACTTATTCGTGTAACTTTTAATAAATGGTGCCGATTTGTTAGAAATGAGTTTTTCATGACAGTGTTAATACCTGGATCAAACATTGTAAATCTTATTTCGCGGTGGGTTATTAATACAGGCACCAGATGCATACATCTCTTGAAAGATGAAGTGCGGCACTATATAAACATTACCGCGCTAGTTTAATGCAAGGCGAGCGAATTCTACAATGGAATGTACTGTGAAATTAGCTTAAATATAAACAATATTAATTAATGAGATAGTGCATTCTACGTTTAACACGTACATTTAGTTTAAAATCTCCTGCCTGCTGATTGGTGCTATATTTTCAGACATTCTTTCCCCAAACAGCAATACTCAGTGCTGACAACAGTGTGATCTGGTTTGTTATAGTGAGTCACTATAACAACACTAACAATAAGGCATATAACTTTTTAATTCCCATGGTTGATTTCATATTGGCGTTATAAGTAATGATTACTGTTTATTACAGCGCTAATGTCTGTGTGGTGTGTAGGTGACCACTTACCATCAGGAAGTACAAATAGACCACGATTTGTACTTCCACCAATTTATGTCATAAAAAACACGAATCTTTTATTAAGTTGCCGCGGTTGTTTTTATGGACAACTGATTTGTACTCATTACCAAACCGATTTTTCTGTTGTATGACTAATGAAGTATAAAGCGTACGGTTAAGGTAAATTCAATAAAATATCGTTTAAACGCGTCTTATCCCGCTTTCAATACTAGTTTAAGAACTTTAAGTTAGAACAAGTTTTGGTCTTAACTAATACGTCGTGGTCAGGGCGCACACTGTTAACCACAATCGCAGTTATTGAATGTAAAAACTTTGGCTGCGGTGTCCGTAGCTTTTGCTCACGCTTGCGCACGATTAACTTGCCAACAGGTATTTACCAACTGGTTCGCCTTCAAATGCCACATGCAATACTATGAACACGCTACGAAATTGTTGCAGATTTATATCTTCAGATAAAACTGCCAAAATGACGTGAGTGCAAACAACGGCGTAATCAATTTAAATAACATGGATTGAACACAAATACGCAACATTTACGATGAACGGAATCGAATAATGTTAAAATCCTTAAATCCTATCCACTGTTAACCACAAAGTCACGTAAACACAACTATACTTTCTTATATACTATACTGTCTAGTGAAAATCTATAATACATCCAACAGACATAAAAATCTTGTTTCGCTCAATTACTTGATAGCGTGACCTCGTTATCTGCGTGTAAACAACAAACAATGGCTTTACATTCTATGAACATATTATTGCAGGAGGACGCATCATAAAACAAAATAATGAAAAGCTGTCAGGTAAAAAAATCTAGTATATATAATTTAATTGTTTCAACATTACTTTATGCTTAATAAACATCAAGCCATGGCGAATTGTTATAACTATATTCACGGATCAGCGTGGAGGAATAGGCCCCAAAATTACAATTTAATTACAACGTAACGAGGAAAAGCTTTTATCGTTACAATAATTAGTTTTTTGCGAAACGATGAAGATAAAGCAGTTTGCTTCTATTTGAGTATGAGAGCAAAAACCACTGATACAAAACAACTGAACATACGTCTGTCTAAATATTAAGAGGTAAACTAAAACAATTATACTGAAACGTGCACAAGTCAACTTGACGTATTCATCCTGAATGGGGATATTATGGATATCATACACTAAATGGTTTTAGGTAAGCTTCGGTTTATTTGCAATTAATCACGTGTTTAATTAGACTTTACTTACTTCTTCTTTGTACAGAAATGAGATAATTATGTTTATAAAACAAACAGTTGCGTGGGAAGATCACTATATGTATAACCGCGGGGTGCCTAATAGCTAATGGGTGTCTGGCAGAGAATGGCTGTAATATTAAAACTTTTCGATGGATTTTAATTCACTTATTTTATTTTCTTAGTAAGTAAATTTGTTTATAGAGTGAAAATTACCGGCCTCTCCAGATTTTGGGCTGATATGGTAAAACTATGTAAGTATAACAAAATACCTACGAATCGTATACAAAACCTAAGTAGGTTAGAATATACAGGCAAATAAAAAGATTTCATTACCATTTCTATTTTAAGTAAAACCAGGCTAGTAACATAGTCAGTGCTGACGGTATTGTGTTGACTGTTTGACACTTAAAGTATTTGTAAATTTATTTTTAATTTGTAAATAAAATCGTATAAATACGTCTAAAATCGTCATTAAAGAGTGTGAGTTCTCATTTCTTCAAATATATCATTTACGAATGTACAATGTTAATTGTTTCTGTTACATAAAATAAAAGTACATGAGCAGAGATGATTTTTACGATGTATTAAACCGTGTTTACAGTATGAGAAAGGTCCAGTATTATGCTCGGTAGTTTTCCGACTTACAATAAGAAAAATATCTTTTCGTTGAACAGACATTTTACAAAATAAATATTTACTACAGTATTGGTGCTAAAACCTCATTACGCCATACATATATCGCATAGTTATTAATATTTTTCTGATTCAGTCCTAATAAAACATGAAATTTTTAGGACTTTTCTGCCGATTATACATTACTTATTCTTAGGAATTCCTCAAGTATAACAAAACATTTTTGATTTCAATAATACCTGAATACAAAAAAAGGTAAGAATGAAAAGGTTCCTCACGAGATATGTGTCCATCCGTCTGTCAATATGTCTGGCTTTGTATCCATCAGGATTTGCAATCACAACAACTTTACACTACGATGGATAATAACATTGAAATTTGGCACAACTGAATAATTTAAGATTTTTATTTGTAAGCTAACGTCGTATAATTTGAAAATAACATCGTTAATGTATTTTCCAAATATTTTCCACTCGCAGTCATAACGGTGAACATAGTAAACTGTTTGACAATCCCTATGCATGCTTAGACATTTAAAATTACGTTACGGATTTCGATGCGTTTTTTAAGAGATAGAGCGATTCGAGAGATTAGTTTTTGTGTATAATATATGGACAATATAGCAAAAAAAAAAAAAAGTAGTATATTTAGTATCAGTATTGCACACGTGCGAATCCGGAGCGTGTCGCTAGTATATTCTAATTCTATGTAGAATAGCCTTGCTTTTAAATACTAATACAGATTGTGGTTCGGGAATGCGAGATGTATATAGCAGTAGCTACTTATGTCGTCGTCGGTCGTGATACGATAGTGTTTAGCTCGGAATCCACGACTTCTGTTGGACTGATGCCAATGTGTATAATGATTTTTGGGAACATAAACGTGGACATAATATACCCATAAAAAAGCCACTTTAAGTAACATCAAGAATATTTAATCAGAATAATTATTTTGTCTAATTATATTTTTATACGTGTTTTAATATTAAAAATACTTTCATTAAGGTTTTTTTTTTCATAATTGTATAGTTAACAAAACCGAAGATATTATTAAAAAAATAAATAAATTTTTAAAATACTTTAACAGAATGAAGTAAAAATATAGTGTAAAATACCGTTTAATAAGTGTCGGCGATATTATAAAAGTTATTGTTTGCAAGATGCAATGAATGCCAAACCACAGCTGGAATACAAAGAAGGAAGTAAACGAACAAGTGGTTAATAAAACCACGAGCAGCGTTAAAACGCCACAAAAATATTCAAACGATTACCGCCTACGCCTAGATATGAAGAAAGCGGAGATGAAAATGTAATACATTGTCAATGGCGTGGAATTAATGAAATAATTTTGTAAGGCAAAGCAATCAAGCGTGTCACGTTTTTTGTAACTTTCAGCGTCTAGGGTATGTTTCATATATCTTGATTCAAATATACTGATTGTAGATACGTATGCTGGAAGACAAATGAACATCGCTGCACCGATGCGCAAAAATGTACACAAAGAAAGTAGGTGGCACACTCATTTCACCGGGTGGCATTATATAATGTCACGAACACTATCTCTGTTCAAGGTATACACAAATGAGATGTACTGCCGTCACATCAGCAATCACTGCCCTTTTTTTGTTTTGATCAATTTATAAAATGTAAAATACATTTTGAATGATAAGAATTAAGTAAGTAATCGCATGAACATACAAAATATATAAGGGTAGGATTTACGATGAAAATACAACATAAACAACCGCTCCACGTCGGTCGGGTAAAAAGTTTTCAAGATATTAAATATTTGAAAGAAAACGTAAGATAAGATGGCATAGAGCGGTATGAAGCGATGATAAAACCATTCAGGATGGTGATTTTATTGTAATAGTTGTTTAGGTCACTATATTTAAATGACAACACTCGTGCGAAGTCGAGCTAGGTCGCAACTCGCTACATTATTTTATACATGGAGACCAGCGACGCTACCATTATACTGTCTAAAGCACTTCACCGAGACTTCAGACAGAATTCATTCAAACTTCAAAGAGATAAGTTTTAACCTATTCTTTTTTTATAGTAGTCTTTAATAATAGTTTCTGAAAAAATGGATTGTTAGAGTACTTTCATCTTCTTACCCCTTGAACAAAATTATTACTCTTGTACTCGAGTGCTTCGAAACTGAAATAATGAATTATTCTTAATTTTTAATCAAATTAGGGTTTGACAATAGCCTTTTTAAATAGAGGGTGAATAATTTTCTCGATTTACCTTCAAAGTTTGGGACGGACGAAATAACTAAGTCATTAGCAGTCGCAACAAGGGCGACTGTGTTACGGGCATTAAATTAATTTGTAACTTTCTCGAAGCGAATACAACAATGAAGTCCCGCCATTAAAGCGGGCTCTGATCCGTTCTGAGGATCCGACTAACGAATTATGAGGAAAACAAGTAAAAGCTTTTCCTATAATTCCACGACCAGGCTTTATATCAGGAACCCGTATATAGCTTTAGCGTCTAAAAAATATTACAATTGTAATGAAATCATTGTTTGATATTGCTTTGCTCTTAAGATTCCCTAGTCGATTTCTGAACAGGGAATTATACTCAGTATTTGATATCATGCTTGTTTGTCGTACGTGTCAAAGATTGAAAATAAGCAATTTTCAATCGTTATAAATTAACAATTTAGAATTTGATGAATCACCTCTTTTTTTAAATGAACTAGTTTTACTATCGACTTTTAAAAAAAACACAAATGAATAAGGGTTGGTGTTCGCTCTCTGAATTTCTTAAAAGAAAATCCAAAAGTTTTTATTGAACCTATCCGCGATTCCATATATTGACCTCGGGATTTACGGCCGCATAAGAAATTTACAAGCGAGGCAGTTAATTACTTACAAATAATATACTAAGTGATCGCACCCATAATTTGTTCGAGTAATTTGAATGACTATGAAATTCTACTCTACGTAATTTGACAAGTATTTGACCTAACTGTCACTTTGAATGCAACCATATTTTATCATTACATAAATTCAAACTTCAATGCGTTTGTTTGAAAATAATATGAGTATATTTTGGTTGGTTCTTTTATTTTTATTTCCTATTTATAGAGGCAGATTGTGTTACTCGAGTTAAGAGAGACTGGTTCCTTAATTAATTTTATAATTACTATGTTTTCTAGGAGCCTTTGAAGTATATTTTATACAACACAACTGTTTTCGTTGTAATTTGTTTGTGTGGAACGAATAAAAAACAAAGACCGTTAAACTTGAACACGTCTAGAGCTAGCAGAGTTTATCATTCAGAGGTCGAATAGCGTATCTACAAAAAAACGTCATAACATTAAAATGTAAATTAACACTTTGAATTAAATTTTTATAAAGTCAATTATTACAGAGAATTTTTAAAAGTTTAATGTGTTTTTTTAATTATTTTAAAATTTTCTGCTATAAAACATTTTGGAATTATACTATGGAATTGTAATTGACAGACAAACAGAGCTTGATAGATAATATATAAAATCAGTTATTGATATTTAAAGACACAGACGTATGCTTAAGATGTTTGTGTATTTGTTAATGACAAAAGTAGCTCAATTAAAGTCGTGTTAACGTAAATTTCGGGGATAGAATAAAAACATAACAATCGGATACACTGAAAATATGGTATGATATATCGTGGCGTATTAAAAAGCGAGACTCAGTTAGAAAGTGCATGTAATAGAGGGACATTAGAGCTCAACGTACGTTGAACAGTGTAATTGAAGACTCGTACGACGTCACCACGCACCGGTAATATGCAAGCAACAAGACGTGATTACTCGATTTGTTCGGCCCCTATAAAGATATTGCAGAACACTGTGCCACTTTTATATAATAACGTACCTAGTGGCGTCTACTATATCTCGTTTTAAAAATATTTTGTCTCTTATGGAACAGTACTGTTGTATATAATATACAAGCTTAATAAACAAAAACATATTAATAAACTCATTGACATTGCCTCGATGGTAAGTGACCTTGTGTAAAATAAACACAATATAGCAATATAATATTTACCTGCATAACAAATGTGAATGTTTGTTTTTAGAAATAAAAAAATTAAATAGTTTGGAGAACGAAAACAAAATACGGTGTAACGATAATATCACGACTTCACATTACTACCTATTGAAGAAACAAAACAAAACTTTAAGATTTATAAATAATTGTTAGTGTACGTTTATAAATAACAGCCCGAGTTGTAGTTATGTTATTTGTAACCTACACTTATGGGATTCGACAAAAGCCTAGCGAGCCCCAAATCTCTTCTCAGAAATCTATTTAACAATAGCTACCTGTAAGAACTACAAAAATGAACGGTTCCTGGGCAGGTAGCCGGATGAACTGAAGTTATCGCGTCCGTGAACCCAAAATACGAACAAAGGGCGTTATGAGAATAATTTGTCGGTATTACAGGCTGCATCATGTTCACCTTGAAGTAGTGAACCAGTTCCTGTAATCTCCTCAAGCATTTTTTCGTATTGTTATCTAAACTTATCAATAATTTGAAGCCAAATTTCAATTGCTTTTTATGTCTGAGCGAATAACAATAACGAGAAGCAGCCTCAATACGATTTATTCAAGTTTATGAAACCATTGATAAATTAATCTATGCTTTGAGCTCAGGCTATTAAGTATATCTCAAGTTAGGAAAAGTTGGGATATATATTTTGAACTATTTATATTGTACTGTCAAAAATCAACATTGAAAGTTTAATTGAAATATAAATGATGAAATATTTTATTTAAATGCAGTTAAAATTGCCTACAGATTCAATACGTTTAATTATATACAATTTATAAAAACTATTGATTAGATTTATAAAGCTAAATGTTGAGTAATTAATTAAAATATGAATATGTATTTCGCTTGTTGCGCTTTTTTTATATATTTAAATCATTTTCTTTATTACAATTTTTTTTGGTGGACTGCTAAAGTACATACATAATCTACTATATACTTAAGCACTTAAAATAAATTCTTAACGCTGATTTATTTAATAACATTATATCACAAAGATACAAATTTGACAATAATAAAATCACAAAATCTATTGAATACGATAGATCTTAATTAGTTTATTGCTTTTTATCATAATATTAATAATGTACATATTATATAATCGGTAAATGTAGATCTTTTTACATTGTGAATTGCGTCTGATAACATTTACAATCGACGTCACAATATTGAACGACTCGTGATACCCCGCTCGTTAGATCACATACGTTAATATGGAATTAAACCGTAAGTGTTACACTGGTTTCCCACGCTGCGTCTTTTTCAGAAATAATTGAAACCCGGGTCGTTGCAGGTGCGAGGGATGCGATCGCGAATATGCGGGTTGTAGTACAATCATATGTGTTTTCATACATACTAGACTGAGATGAATTAACAGAAATAAGACCGTACAGAGCCGGTGTAATTTAGCTTCAATATGAGCAAAATTAACGTCGTAAAGATCACCGGTGCGTAAGCATGGAGCACAATCGTCTGTCGTTAGCCACAAAAACGAGAAAAGTTAAAAACCGGCTTAAAATTGTTGCAGATATTAGCATCAAGCATATACACTAAACTGTTGAACTGCATCGCTAATATCGCGCGGCATAGATTACGTTCTAATAACTTTTATATTGCAAAATATTTATTTACGTATATAAGGGAATGAGAAGTTTTTTGTATAACCACGATCATTAATTATAAATTTAACAAAAGTAATGTTCTATCCATTATTGGCATGGATGTGTATTGTATCATATTTAAAATTTGATTTAATTGCCGTAATTAATATAGTAGTTTTACGCATTCCGTCGCTAGATAAAATCTTTAATACATGCCTACCTACATCTAATTAAATTCTATAACAAATAAGTTATCAGTTAATTTAAGATTTTGTGTTCGTTTTGATTCAAAAATTAACAGCTGAATTATATTAAATGGCAGTTATTTGAGGATCAAAGATAACGCATAAATATAAGAATGTCAAATAACCAAAAATAATGTTTTTTGGCAAAGGAGCGCTGTGCCAGACATTCGTGAGTGGAGAGTCGAGACATTGTATATAACATGCATGACATTTACTTTATTTCGAAAATATTGGGACAAAGCACATTGAATATACTGCTTTGTTTTTCTTATTATTATTATGTCCGTGTATAATAATTAATCAGACGATAAATATGATTCAGTAAACAACTATAACGTGATATATATAATCGAATAATCTATAACCATTTCATATATAAATAGTTGATAGCAAAAAAAAAATTGTGGTACTGTTCCATTAATCTTTATATTATTATTTTTTTTAATAAATATAGATCAAACTATGTAATATTTTCGTATTCAAATTCCTTTACCACATATTTTTCATCTAATATCTAATAATCATAACAACACTGATTATTCCCATGTATAGGGTGATATTTTCATCCTCTGAACTGTTCAAACAGCTTGCGAGGGGCGACGGAGATAAAAATACCGCATGCGCTAAATAAACGAAAATTACAATGCATTTCGGATCCTCGATTTCTGTTCATTACATTTTAAGTTACTTTTTTTATTTAACGCCCAGTTTTGCTATATTTATACGATTTGGTAGGTACCTGGATCCTAGTTTTATTATTACATTGCGTCTCTTTTACCCATGCAAAAATATCCATGTATAGAAAGAAACAGCAATAACAAATTCATTCACGGTTCAATGTCACAACAATGGATTGGATCGTTTAGTTATTTACTTAAAACAAGCTCCTTTTTAAATCAATGAACAATATTTATTTAAGCTTGGTTTCAATTACCGACTAGCTATTCTCGTTAAGAACAAACGAAAGTAACTTTAATATATTTATAGTTAAATACAAAGTGATAAATTAACAATATAAATAAAGAATTGTCGCCATTGAATGAAAACGACTATACATTTTACAATGCTATTGTGTGTATTTATGTAGTCGTAGTGGCTTGGTAGTAATATCTATAGCAAGTCTGCAACAACTTCACTCCATACGATCGTGAGTCGTCTATTGTTTTATTAAAAAAATTGCTAGCTACCCGTACCGGCTATGAGAACAATTAACACCTTAAATTGATTTTATACAGCAATTTACACAAAATAATACCTTCACTTTGTAAGCAAGTCACGTCCGTGAGTAACGCCATGCGTCAAAATATATTTTTAACAATATAATAGTTAAATAAAGATTTGGTTTTGTAAATTTAAATATGATTTTTTAACTATCTCCGTTAAACAACACAGGCTCGGCTCAAGTTTATTCGAATAGATCAAAATACTTACAGGATAGTACATCCCCTGCGGCGGCAAAAAAAAGGCCCCTGAACCCCACAGCTTGCCGTTTATATTTACTTTGTGTTTCACAAAAATACACTCAACGAACGCCACTCGACTGGGCGTTAACTTCACACCACAACTTTTATAAACTCGAGGTAATCATGAGTATTAAATATATTAACAGTGAAATATGAACAATTTGTAAATTTTTAGGTTATGTAGATATAGCGCGGAGGAACGCGCTATAGCACTGAAAGCGGTTGACGTCGATGTGCAACAACGAACAGGCGCGCGTGGCGGCGACTTAACGAACCCATGCGAACCGCCATCTGTGAGAAAGAGATGAGACGATATTCCGAATGAGTTCGGATGTTTAACTGCGAATAGGCCATCTTATTCTAACATGTTAAACACAACTGCTCTATTCGGTGCTTTAACTTAGTTGAATTAAAGGGAGCTAAGAGAGTAATAATTTTTACTGACAACATAACTGTTTTATGTATCTAGCGCTAATACCTATAATCACAAAAGTCTTTGAACAGGCCCTTTTTTTTAATGAAATTTTACTTAACTTTAATTTAAACATATCATACACATTTGTTAAACACGAACATAATTATGAAATTAAAACTGATTCCTCGATCTTAATCCAAAAAAGCGTGGAATTGTTTACAATTTTTATAGAGAAAAGAGCGAGAGGCTCAGCAAACTAAGCTCTCCTTTGTATGTCCTTGTCGTATAGCCGAGAGTTCTTCGGATCAATGAATCGCTCCCGGGCCCCCCAGTCCCAGCGTCATCCCAACTTGTGTGCTCTGCGCTCCCTATTATTTTGTACCAATTTAGTTCCACACAAGCATATTTTAATGCAAAATATATTCTTAAAACGGTATACATCGAAAATATCTTTTAAATTCATTCGGGTAGATAAGTGAGTAAATGCAATTAATTCGTAGTATTTACTTTAAATAGTAAAGTGTGTAATCTTCTTAACTTTTCCTGTAGGTATACCTAGTGAAAATAAATAGAAAAAGGTACTGAAATTCTCAAAACCATGTCCGTCGTCTTTTTTATTGTTTCTATAATGTATATTATATTAAATATGTAAATGAATAAGAAGCCATTTATTAATTAACCAATTCATTATAAATATTCTAGTGAATTTTTAATAATACGTATATTTTAAATAACATTTTTAAGCTCTGTATAATCTATTGAAAAATGAAATATAGGTATATCGTATGTTCAAAAACAAAATAGTAACACATGATAAAACGTATGCTGAATGATTGCACACATCTGTTAGTTTCAGAGTTTAGTAATACAGATGGTTACTTTTCAAATCCATTTGGAGGGATAACATCCACAAATCCAGTTCAATTTTTTTTGTGGGATAAAGAACTACGGACGATGAAAGTTAGATATACGAGAACACATAGAAATTCAACATAACATATATTTATAAAACATTTACAGTTATTGCATTATAGATACACAGATACGTAATGGCCATGAAACGTTAGAATCGTAAAGAAACACAAATGATTCTAAAGTTTCCTAATACTGCAATCTACTAACTAGAGTATACATTTTATGTTTCCATAAAAATAAACTTCATAAGCAGTACTTTAGAAAATATTTAAAGCACCAAAATGCTCACGCTGTTTGTTGATTCAAAGATTATGCCAAAATTTTAATTTTCTTTAGTTTTTCTATAATGTAATTACAAATGTGCCTCATTGTATATAAGGAAAGATGATTTCGAGTGGTGGATTTATGGTAAAAAGTAAGTTTTCATGTATTTTCAAATCATAAAAAAATCAAAACTGACTTCACTGAATTCATCTCGTATGAGGAATGAGGTTGAGATGTAATGAGGTAGTATATATTATTTTTTTTTATTTTAAACATTAGTAAATAAACATTACACATGTCTAGTTGAAAACTATTGGGCTTCATCAACGCTCAATCATATCAGCTAGTTGTTGACAGTTAAAATACCTACTCTCGCACGTTTCACGAGGCGTTTCGTAATTATTATAAATTGTGATTACATTGGAAACCAGAGTTATAGGTTTCAAGAGCGATCGAAAAATTTCGACTAATCCTCTTCAATAAATGATTTACTAGATACACTTTGTAAGAGTAGTACTAGGCCGAGGAGTTTGTAGGTAACAGGCGTCGTCTATCCCACTTGGTTAGGGTGGCTCTTTTAAAAAATACAAACATCGTTAGATATTCAGATATAAATAAGTCACCGCCTTTGTACAAAATGGTTTGCAATAAATAAAGAGGAACAAAATTGAAAATAACGATTGACCGTTTTTTGAACTAAAGCACCCTAGTGGCTCGAAGGCAGAAAAAAAGGAGAATTATGTATTTCTACTTGTTCTTCGGTTGTAAACAAATAATAAATATTCCGGTGATCCTTATCGTAGGTTTTTGACTAGCCCCTATATTTATTGAAGAATATTATCAAATGAAAAAAAGATTTTAAAATCCTGTTAAAATCCAACTCAGGAAATTAGATATTCAAACTAAAAAACAACAACTACATAGGTCTACAACTTTCGTCATATTAATAAGTATAATTATTAATGATTATGAATAAATTTTTCGTTACAAAGAATATTAAAATATATAAATAAATATTTTAGCTAATTTCAACGATCTTTCGACATTCGCGCATTTGTGTATTGGGCGCCATCTAGTAGTGCACAGTGTAAAGTATATCACACCGCACTCTAGTGTATTATAAACGATTTATAGTGCTATAATACGTATTATCTTCATAGTTTACTATGGTTTCCGGTAGATATCGGCACTTGTTCGCAATATTTCACAAATGTATTGAGGAATAAGTTTAATATTAGGTACTTAATAGTCTATAAAAATAATTTTATTACAATATACTACTTACCCATATACAACCATTTATATAATCCCAGTCTTGATACCACTCAATCAATAAAAGATACTTAGCTTTCATAATGTCGATTATTTATTTAAGCCCGAAAAAAAATACATCTCTTATTTGTAATGCCTATACTTAGCAGTTATTTTTTTAGTCAAAGTTTTTTAGCCGGTGTGTTCTAATTTTAAAATTCAAAAAATTTAATACGTCATTGGTTGTTTTTTTTAATCGGTGTTTGAGGCGAAGTCATTAAACTTAAAAACCTTAAATATAATAATGTATGACTATATATACATACTCTTTGAGATTAATTTATTTAAAATGCCAGATATGTTGTTAACATTCAAAGTATTTCTTTAAGAAAAACAGTTGTTTTATTTTTAAATTAATCGAATCTTTTAAATAAATTTTAAGTTAAATATCTAAATGTGTATCTAGTCTGGTAATATCTATATCTAGTTAAAAGTTCGACTTGGTGCTAGACCAAACAAATGAACCGAATTTGATGAAATTTATTATTAAGCAAACTCAAGGAAAGAAATAGGATACTTTGTATGTATATCAATTGAAGACGCCCTAGAATGCGAGGGAAGCTGCCGGCTAATACTTGTACTACTTGTTACAATGTTGATTTGTTGTGTTAAGATAAAAGTTTAATACGACTACTATTTATTCATTTAAGCCATTGTTACTGAGCTTGAATATATTAAAGGTATATTAAATGAGTTACAAAATGCAAATGCGCGAGTGGCCTAAATACACATTGCTATCTATGCTTACCGCTCCGTCTACGAAATTAAAGGCTTCGCTTGTAAACTTTTAATAATGTTAACCTGTTCCATTTTCCTTTTATATTTGATAGCTGATCATATGCCGGTAGGCGTTGTTGACATGCAAGGTTAGGTTTCGGCCTTAGTATCATCTACGTACTATACATAGGTGACGAACGAGATGCATTAAATTTATGTAAACTACGTGAACTACAGTCTGTTCATTTCCCATAGTTGGACTAAGGTTTCCTTTTGTCTTGAGAAGGTTTGCAAGTGCTTCAATATAGGATCAATTGATTGACGTTTCTCTGAGGTTGTATTCGCAATCTTCATTTAATGTTCTAACTACTAGGTCAACTCTGTATATAGCAAGTATGTTATAAAATAATAACTAAAATTAAAGTAAGCACCCACAGCAAGTTTTAAGTGTTTTTGTTTTTTGGATGGGCATATATGAAAGAAACAGCTTTTTAACTCACAAAGAATCTCATTACTGTTGCTATTTTGTATGTTCTCGTATAAACTGAGTATCGAAAAAAAGTATGGAATTAAAGGTGGTTGAGATGGTGGAATTGTTTTAACACTATCGTATTTATTGCACAAGTAAGGCATTGTTTAAGTCGTCAATAATGCAGTTAATATCAATTAAAATTCTGGTAAACTTCTTATAAATATTTTTCTAAAATAATCAAAATAAATTTTTAGTCTGTAGAAACTTGTCTATAATCAGTTACATATTGATCGTACATTAATTTAGTCAGCTAGAGCAATCTCTGGATAAATTACATCAACCCACTATCAATATTATAATCGTATGTATATGCATAAATGTACTATAGCTGTTTATAGCTAAGGATTATAATTATATCTTATAAAACATCATCAAAGCTCCAATAAGCCATGCACCACAATCCTAGAGTATCATAAAAGAAAATATAATCCCTTTGAGTAGTGTATTATAAAACGAACGCGATGTAAAAAAATCAATTTCGCATTTTACTCCCGTAGTAACAACGTTCATCTACTTTTTATCCATTGTTTTTGTAATGTAAAGAAACTGGTGAAACGAATTGAATGAATACTTCATCAGGTATTCATTATGCAAATATGCGTCGGATATTGGTTCCGAGTCAATATCATCATTTGTCTTTTTGTATAAAAAATATTATATTATATAAATTATTATAACGATCTGCGAGGCAGAGTAAATACTTAAAGGTAAATAGTCAGATTCATGCAGTTCACATATATAGAATACTCTGGTCATATCACAATGTATTTTTTGATTCAATTTGAATTTCTTCTACCCAAAGCTTTCTTCTGTTTTAATAATACTTTTATAATGTTTAATAATTCGTCCAAATAAAATATTATAGAAATAGTAAAACTAACGATTAATGTAGAATGTTGTACCTGCATCTTAGCTATGTAGCTCATTAATTCGTATGAAAAGGCTAAGTATTAATGTAATATTTTTGTTTTGTTTTTGTATTTAATCTTCCACGATGTATAAATTCTTATTAATTTTGTCGAAGACAGCCAAAATTTCACCTGCATATCATGATGTAAACATAAACATGTATTATGTGTATTATGGATAAATTATTTATGTTTTATGACAACATATATTATACACTTTTATTACAATGTTAATCCAAACGCTGCCTAAGGTGTGATCGAGGTCAGGCGTGACCTATCTCTCTGACTGATGTACTTTTCACTTTATCTTTAAATTTATTTTTATAGAACAATGACGTATGTCTGTGCATAACATATTGATGTAACTTAATTAATAAATATATATGAACTATTATATCATTATTCAAGATTTACGTTATAAAAACGTTTAATTTCTAACAAAAAAGGGAAAAAACATCCACAACACTCTATAGACTGCGTCGAAAAGTCAACTTTAGGTGATGCATGATGCACTTCATCAGATATAAATAGCGAGTGTAAAAAGATACAGAAGTTGCGCCGGAATAATTACGCGAGTAAAAATAATGAGTATAAGTAAATGTAGATTATTTTACAAGTAGATTCGACTTTTTATAATTGTTTTGAGGAAATCATTTAAATTAATTAATTTAACAATTTATATTAAACTTATGGTTAAATAATCACGTTTGTTTCAAAAGTAAACTCGTTATTATATATATTTTTAAATCGTTGTTATAAATTATTAATTACTTGTTCTTGTATGTAAGTAGCTGGGAACATTTAGTTTTTTTTATTTTTTGCAGTATTTTTCATATATTTCCATGCCCTTCGAAAGCGTTTGATATACGGTCATTCTGTTTCACTCTACCTATTCCGCCCACAATTCCGCTAGCGTGGGAGGGGTGAGGCGTTAGGAGTACCTCAGACAATGTATATGCAAAATTTCATGATTACCGGTTAAGTAGTTATAAATAGAAACCGTTACAAACAAACCTTCTACATATAACAAGTCTTTTACATATTAGGTATAATGTGGTAGGGGTAGCGAATCGCATAATATTGAAAGTAATGTGCTTTCGTGTGAAATGAGTAATTATCAATTATATCATAGCGTAGTATTTACATTTTATGAGCAGAATATATAATCGAATAATATTAAGATAGTATCTTAAGGTCGATGCCCTTTCTTAAGTGTAGGTACGCTGTTTTTATACAGCGAAACGATATTAGGTGAATATTATTTCAAAAATGTTGCAACACACGGTAAGTCTCAACAACATTGAATCCCGGCTTAGATGAGAGTCGGCGTGTAGCACTGGATGTTTACAATCTCGTCTATGACGGCGGCTACACTTTTAACGCCAAGTGCTTTCATGAGTGCAGGTCATATTAAGTACAAACTCTTAAACACAATTTAATTTTATATAAAATATTTAACTTGTAAAGTTAAAGAGTCCTATCGAAACTTACTAGTATTATAAAAGAAAAGTTTTGTTTGTATTTAAAATGTTATACTCATTCATTTAACTCATGTAGAATTTAAACATGATGCTTATATATTTGTGACAAATTGTGCCATATTGTATGTATCCTGGTGAGCGTAAATTGATTCCGTATATTATACCTGAGTGATACTTGAACAAAAACTACTACTGAATCCTTGTAAAATGTAGTTTCAGCGGTATTGTAGGCTGAATACATTTGTCAGCACCACGATGCTCATTTAGTAGGTTGTAGGTTGATGGTTCGAAGAGTCGTAGAAGTAATGATTTCATCCATAATAGGTGTGCGTGGAGTACCTTTAACTTATTTTTAGTTCTATAACTTAGCAACATAAGACTATCCATGAAAATATATTCATATCTGGTAAAATATTATTGACATACCTAGTAAACGTGTTTTGTAGTTTTTCTTTGATGCTTTTTGAAACGCGGGTCGAGATTTCATTATTTTAAAAATAATCAACAAAAAAATGTAAGAAAAAAGCCGGTTGTATGATATTTTCGCCTTTGAGTGATTTCTGACCGAGGAAAGAGGGTGGAAGCGCTTGGCATGGACTTAATATGATTCATTAAAATATTTACGTATATTTTAAAGAAATAATTTCGTTAAAACACTAATTGCTCCCGGTTCAGATGGGTAGGTCGATAATAAATGTTGAAAGAGCGCTTTTCGTTATTATCTCTCGGCTTTAATCTCAAAGAAGCTTTTATAATTATGCAGGTTTGGATAAAACTTATAAAAAGATATACTAATTTGATAATGTGATTTATCTAACCAATTTTTTTTCTTTTACTTCTTAATTTTTGAATCATCATCTAACAGAATGGTTTTAAATGCTATACTGTCCGGTTCGGAATATGATTGATCCTACTAAGAAGATCCATTAAGAAACTCAGTAATAACTCAAAAATTTGACATATACTTATATGTAAAATAAAATAAAAGGATTATAGACGGGGTAAAAAATTAAAAGAAGGGAATTTTACAATTACGAGGACTACAGGAGTAAAATGAAAGTTTTATTATGCGTAAAAGTATATGATCCACTACAGCAAACACATCATAAAAGGTATATGATATTCTTCGATATATATATTATTTAGATATTGTATAAAAAAATATACCAATATACATCTTATTATTCTGGTCGATAATATATTATATATCTAATATAAGTATTCATTTACAAAACAATGTCCTTGGATTCAGTTCTTCATAATTTTGATTTTCAAAATATTATTAAGTATTGACAAACTCTATCTCTAATTCAATAAATATATGTTCATTACATAAACATGTCATTTGTTTGGGTTAGGTATATCTACATATACCTACCTGTATTTATTATTATAAAATAGTTTTGTTGAACCGGCCGTGAGAACGCATTAACTATACGTTTTATCTTTTGGAACGGAAAAGCCAGGTCACGCAGGGTAGAACAGTGTACAAAATTTTGTGGTTTGGCCGATCGTTGCGGAGTCGAAAACATTAAGTATTCGCCGAACCGACCACTTATGTCACAGCCGTAACCCGGACCTCGTATAAATCGTTTTAATATTAATAGGTTCATATCTACTTTTCATTATAAAAAAAAATATTTTATTTGAATTATTAGTCACAATATGGATAGAGCTTTAAGCGGTTACTGCTTATAACGTAAAATTACGTATTCTCCTTTAACGTGCATTAATTAATATTACGTACGTATTCTATGGAATCAATAATTACTCAAAAGCACAAGTGACCACAGGCTTACACAAAATATAATTTATGATTGATTCGATTCGATGATGATTCGATTTTACTATTAATGGTTTCAACTAATTTAAAGCTTTTAACTGTGCAAGCTGTGCAAGGGTTTTGTATTGATTGAAATAATATGCTCTTTATACGCGCAAAGCTTAATCCAGCTGAGCGGAAAGACATGAGTGTCGATGTTTTTAGGTCGTTGTTGTCGAATTCCCATTTTTCAACAACTGCTCTTGGGACGCAAGGAAACGTAGAAGCATTAATGCCGTAACTATTTCATGAGTGGAAAGTAAATATGTATAAAACTACTCTCTTACAAACATAGATTTATAAAATAATAAAAATAATTATCCGTTTCATGATACCATGTTTAATACTCTTGCTAATTTCGAGTTTTATATTCCTTTTCATAATTTATAGGCAGTTAAATAAGTAATGCCTTAACGTTTACGAGACTGAACTTTGGAAGTCTACTTAATGAATATAATAATTGAATTACGTCGGGCGATAATATTTTTATTAAAAATAAAAGCTTTGCATATAATAAAAACGTTTATCCGTGAAATCCTATTAGGGCATCGGCTCCAATATCGAAATGTGGTGAACATGATTGTGCTACAAAAATTAATTGCTACAGCGTAGCCTTATCCGACGGTAAATGACCAACTGATTGTGCTCGGACGTGACTCGGGTGGATAACGAAGATCACAGAAGGTCACTATGTTTTTCAACAAAATTTACATTTCAGCCTGAATAATTACATATATAATGGTACATGAATCTTTATTTACTAATAGATTTTCGTTTCTATCTGGAATAACCGCCTCATAAACTCAGTAGTGACACATTTTCATTGTAACATTACAAGGACAAGTCAATGGAATATAATTAAATTTACATTTGTCTGGAAATTATAATAATTCAACGTGGAAATGCTGCTAGCATTCTTGCCACTATTCGACGCGGTCAAGATTTATACACTAACTATTTTTAATTCATATTTATATAATATATTTAAGGACTTAATGTTAATTGTCATTTATAACCTTATAAATTTTGTGTTGATTTATATGCCTAATTTATTTTTTTAACATAATATTTGATAACTTTTTAGTAATTAGGACTTCTATCATGCAACATGTATTTTATATTAGTAGAACATTATGGCTGCTACGATGATTATATTGCGATTATCATAAAAAAGCCTAGGAATTAATTAAAAAGCTTTATTCGCTTCTGGTGATCAAAGGCTCCTAACGCGAGTCGGAAGTCTATCCGACTGAATTGTTAAGATTGTTGATAAGCAAATAACGACAACGAACTAATATCGTTTGAACGTACTAAAATACGTCTGTATTTAACCTATTTTATTTATTCATTTCTATTTTAGGAGAGAATTATACGTATTTTGTCTACTTTTTAACTTTCCTTTTTTGTTAAAAGCGTCGTTTCGTTTATAGTTTCTTTGGGCAAGTTGAGAGTAAACTCACAAGGTCAAGTTTGAGATACTTTTATGTAACATTATAACATACACGTTTCTTTTTGGATAGTGTGTTGAGTTTTATTCGTTTTAATTTTTTTATTTAGTTATATATATACAAACTTTAATGAAGGGCTTTTTATTTTTCAAAATGTATGTCAAAAGGTATTATGGTGTAAAGTAACTCCTAAAATAATGCCTTTCCCTATTATCAATAACTCTACTATGTATGCGCCCTTCCAATATTGCAAGTAATATATCATTCTTTAGGAGGTCACCATATTTTGTGCCTTTCATCATCACTTTTTGACAAAAGTGGTCTCCGAAAATGATTACATAGTTTTGACGATCGCTAGCGTCATTAGCTCGAGCTACTCGCTATCTCGTAGTAAGTAAAACATCACAATGTTTGATCAACTGTAAAGGTAGTTGTAATAAGGCACCGTGCGTAGCAATGACTCTGCCATCTCGTGACTCATATTCAAAACTTTTACCCTCAATTTCAGAAATTCTACTGTCAAACAACGGAAAATATTTCTGAATTATCGTATTATTTTTTGATAATTTGAGCTATCGAAATGTATTGTTGCATTTCTGGATGCCGTAATACATCCAAATACAACTTTAAGGGTGTAAAATTTTACTATTTCCCTACTAATAGTACTCACATGCCATGGCTTAGGGATAAAAGAGTGAAATGGATAAATGCAGTTATAAAACATACGTCAGTATACCTTCAAGTATTTAAAAAGTACTGTTTGATTTTATTTATATAAAAATCACCAATTTTGTAGGTAACTGTTATGGAAGACAGTTTAATTTTCTTCGATCGTTGAATCTAACCTATAACCGTTGTTTCTTTTAGTAAACATCCAAATAACTGGTTCCCATCTAAAAATACCACCATCTGCAGCGCCCATTTTATTGGCAACAGAAAATCCGAAAAAGCTCAACACCCCTCGTATGTACCTACAATTTAATATTATTTAATATTTACGATCATTGTTAATTGGTAAAAAACCATGTTTTATAATTTTGATCATTGTAAAATCATATTTACACACTTGACAGCTGCTAGCCTGCCACCAATGTGTCTGGGAAGTTTCTTTTTTACTCGCACGGTGTCTCTACTGTCGGAATTATAACGCCCTCTATTGTTTCTGCACGGTGCCTATAAATACATGACATCTTCAATAGATTTGTGGCGCATTGATAATATGAGGAATGATTTCTGACAATGTCTTTGAACAGTGGTGACTATTTACCATTAGATGGTTTATTTGGTGTTCACCTACGTATATGACGTAAGTAAATGCAAAAATAGCAAAATTCAGCAAATTGACAGTACAAACCATATAATAAAAAATAACCTCTTTTTAGTATATGCTTATGCATTATGTATTCACGGTACATAGACCAAAAAAAATTTTTTTTTTAATTTTTGTCCACTTGAAACAATTTTGACGGGATTTTGACTGGCAGACAACTGATGTAATAAGGAGTAATTTAGGCTAAAACAATAACTTTTTAGTTAATTTCAAAGGTGCTCGAAGTTGTGAGAACCGCTAGTCGTAATATATAAAATAATTTTTAGCCTGTTTTATACATTTTGCTAAAAATATTCATAACTGTTTTATTACAGCTATCGTGTTTTGCGTTATTCTACGGAAGTCTGCATGTCTATGAAGACAATTTCAGCGTCCCCATAACTGAAAAGGAGTCATTGTCCCATCCTTGGTACCTACATTTACAAGCTGTGTATATGGAAAGAGAGGCAGAAAACAGGTATCACTAACAATTCGTAGATTGTTTATGATTATTAATTTGAATGCGACAAAGCCTACTATTACTACTATTACTATTTTATAATTCGTTCTGTCGATCCTAAGTCCTAAGTGTTCCGTAACAAGTGACAATCAAAATATACATTATTCACGAAAGCTTTTACAAGTGCTTTTGAGCCGCTTTGTATAAATCTATCGAGTCAATTGAATATAAGCTACAACTGGTCCAGAGTGTTATTTGTTTAAATAAATTTCAGATTTTAGAGCCGAGAATGCAGTGGTCAGAACGCTTGCAATGTAACTGATGATTGCGGGTTCATTCTCAGGCGATTTCCGACACCATACAATCACCTTTTTCCGTGTACTTTCGTACTTCTATAGAAGTGCCTAAACTTACCCTAACAGCCCTCCATTATAACTATAACCACTGTGTATGTACTGTAATCTAACCTTATACGGTAAATTGTATCCAAACATACAATCACGACATGTGAAACACAACTATGAATAAATATAAAGCTCAAAATAAGGCGCAAACATCAGGAATGATTTTGCGACGTCTTGTTTACATATGTACCTGCACTTCATCTCTTAGAAAGTTGGGTCGTAACAGACAAAGCCAAGCGCACTTTGCTTAAAAACTGAGTAATTGGTAACACATGTATGCATTCATACCTATGTATGAAGAATTCATACGAAAATAAATATTAAACAATATAAACAAAAATGGTTTTTTATTTTAGTAAAACCAGTATTACTCGGGTTAAATATTTGATTTAGTTAACTACGATCATAACATGCGTTCCACAAAACTCATATACTTCACTACACGTTAGTGAACCACACAAAAAATGCATGCAGAATCGTGTTATATTGATTTTCTGAAGAATTGCAAACAGTTACAAACGAATTCAGTGGAAACAAAACATAATAAAATTGAAATATCACTATGGACACAGGAATCTTGTGGTTAATAGCTGACTAATTATGTTATTAAAATATGTAACTGATTACAACAATATATATAATTGAATTCTACAAATTTAGGTATTTTATCAAAAATGAATTGAATTAAACGCATTCTTAATATCGAATAAAGAGCTATTAAAACGGTATATTTCTAAAAGCTAACTATTAGAAATCGCGTGCTTTTAGCACTTACCCACGCTTCGCTTGGACTTCAGAAAATTCAACAATTTCAGCAAAAGGCCGCCTTGACCCGACATCATATAAATATTTAAACTATAACGTATTAGCTATTTCAGATACTTTCAATATGTCACGAGCTTATTATATTATATATAAAATACGTATTTTTATAAATACATACTTACCAACATTTTCTAATATATATTTTTATTGATAATTGTGAGAATTTTTCAAGAGTTCGAACGAAAATGTTTACATAAAATTTACCGACATAATTACACAAAAGAAGTATCAGAGGTAAAACTAAAATTAAATTAATACTTCTGTTATAAATAAATGACCATTGCATTTTTCAATTTATTAACATAAGAATTAATAAATAACATTAAATGCTTAAATGTATACAAATATGAACTACAACTAGTTACTGTATAAATCTTGACGGGGGGAATGGTGGTAAGAATGCTAGTAGCATTTCCCCGTTGAATTGCAAATCCGCCCCTCTGGGCAAAAAACTGACCCTTAGCTAAAATAATTGGTTTGTGCACAAGTCCATAACTGCACATAAAAAAAAATCTTAAAAGTAGCAAACAAAGAAAACTGTAATGACATAATTTAAAAAATCATTGAACTGATAAAGAAATCAGATTTAAAAAATATATATATCATTAACAACTATTGAATTTGATCTAACACAACTCCTCGAAAATGTACTCGATTTGATAACCTACTCAAGTATAAAAAGGATTAAAATAGGCTCATAATCAATAAATGAAAATCTGGGAAGATAAGTATAGTTACATATAGGTATTTGTTATCCACTAATTTCTCGAAAAACGTCGGTTTGTCCGATGAAATGAGTTAGTATTGGGTTACAGGCGGGACCAATACAGAAAAAAGTTCGGGCTACAGTGAGCAGCGTACCCTAGAAAAGGCCTTAGTCCAGCAATAATGTGTCGATATGTCGAACGAAGATTGATGATAATAAGTTGTTATGATAAATTGGACCGTTTTTGTTAAAATTTACCGACCCCCTTGGGAGTTCCAAGGGAGCCCCAATAAAAGTTGTTAAGACTTAAAAGAGAAAACCATTATAACTGTAATATTAAATTATATATGTTAATACATATTATTTTAAAGAAATTACTATTATTTAAGAACGCTGGTACATTTCTGCGCAACATCGTCCAATTAGCGTAATAAATATTCATACTTATATTCTATTATATTTTTAAACATTAGATTTTTACAATTCTCAACTACATGTACAAAATTATGATAATGGTGTCTTATACATTAATGGCTTCTTAAATTATGTTTAAAAATTTAATCCGAATATTCCAACAGTATTTTAATCGCTGTGAATATAATGAAAAAGTCAGTCCAAATACTAGTCCAAAAGGTATGATAATATTTAATAATTATGGCTACAATTTATTTATAAAGTGTTTTACTAATTTCTTCCGAAACCGATTAAAGGACTTGGTTGTTGATAATTTATTAAAAAGTTCTCAGAGCGACAACCTCTTTAAAATGACAACTTCACAAAATCCTTATTTAGCGAGTCTACTTAGAAACAAAGGTCTCCTCCAAAATTTCTAGTCAATACACTGGCCTTTATATCATTATATAGATAACAAAATATGGTCTACCTAGTGGCAATCAATACACAAAAAAAAACGCCATAGCTGAAGGTCTACTAATTGTAATTTTTTTTATGAGTTTCACATAATCATTAATGTCGACTCCAATAATAAAATAACCAATATTATAAAAGCTACTATAAAAATATGTAAGAACGTACTTGCTAAATATACTTACATTTTTTATCATATAAGTGACATATAAAGTTGCTGCATATAATTAAAGCTGACTGAAACGTGAATTTTATTTTACGGCGATAATGGAGCACTGCCTCGCCGCTTCGCGTCGTACGTGTAAAATATTGATTTATAATAGCTTACAAAATATACACTATAAGTAAGAATCGACATTACAAAAATATCCTTAGAATTTCATATCAGATATTTTATAAATTGCATGTTATTACCTATTTTAAAAAGTTTACCTCTTTGGTAAACATAATCTAAAAAACACGTTATTGCCTTTTCTCTACGTCTTCTACAAAGGTTTCAATATATTCTGTTTTCATTGAACTCTTTTTTTTAGAGTATTAGTTCTATCAATAAATAAGATGCCGTATTTTTTAAATAGTGTCAGATAATTTTTAAAGAGAAAAATAATTTATTAACTGTTTAACATTTATCAAATCCGCTATGATCGATGAGACAGTTCGCAGTGATAAATCAGTGTGTCTTAGCATGTATTCATAATAAAACATTTTCCTTCAGATTGTTTTATTAAAACGCTCCACTATAAGCTTACAACATCTCTTTGTTACATATGAATGCACTAATTTTGTCATACAGAATGCAGCTCGGTACTTCATGCCTCTCTGACATACGTCTCGCGCTCATTTTCTGAGACAAAAACCCTCACTGTTGTGTTATATCATCAGGAATTTAGGTTCATCAGATTTATTTCTTAAATTATTAATAATATTTAAATATATAGGTACATAGCATAATGTTATTTTATCTGTATCTTCTAATAATTTTCGCCAAATCTTTGGTAAGGCTTCACATAAATTTATTTCGCTTCGGTCGCTGGATTTGTCCATGCAGAAAAAGAAATAAAAAACATTTGCAGCCACTGTTATTATTTATAGGACCTCTTTTTGATCCCGCTGGAAAAATACTATTTCACTATTGTGCCATATTAAGAATGTGGGCTAAAAAAGTAATAGCACTCATTTCGCTTCCTCGGAGTCATCACGAAATCGCTTGCGCAGACTAACGTGGCGCCCCGTTAACTGGCCCACCTATACGGGACTAAGCCTACGGAGGCTTTTTTGGGTTAGAAAATAGCCATCTCGTTTATCGTCAGCACCTGGCCATCATCTTAAAGATTTACATTGTTTTTTATTTGTTATCAATAAAATTAAAGTATGTAGAGTATCTATATATTATTAAAAGATAATGTAAATATATATTTCCATATATATTAGAGATTTCTTTTTTTCTGCGTTTTCATTTGTTATTGACTATTTTTTTGCTACAGAACGATAGCCCTTCTCTTACTTGATTTGTAATTGCCGTTTTTACTAAATCTTTATACTGATATAATATTTGCATATTAAATGCGTTATACCTATGTTACTCTGAATAAATTACTTTTCTGATGGTGTGAGGCGGTTACAAACAGACATTTCTTATTATTTGCTATCATATACCTACATAAGATTTAGATATAAAAAATAGTCTATATTATTTTGTCGGCTCTAAACTGCTACTTCATTGCTAAAAATCAATTCGATACCTCGCTCTGCGATAAACAAAAACAAATCTCTCCCACGGGACTCGCACATTTTTCCGGTATCAAAAGTAACCTATGGCTGTATCATTCAGCCGCTCTGAGTGATTGAGTAATAAACGTCTATTTATTGAAACTTTTGTATTTATAGTAGTAGTAGTAGTTAATACAGTAGTAAGATTATATTTTATTATAAGATTATAGATTATAAGAGTAGTGCTGCAGGTATAATTTACTTAAAAGTATTATTTGTCTTTGAGTATGTACTTTAAAGCAAAATGTATTTTTATAAAGTATATATTAACAATATCTAATGAATAATTGAATATATTAAACACAAATTGAGAGTTTTTTTGTAATTTTTACATTCCTTGTATTTTTTGTTGTAAATGTAAATATATACTTTATCTATAAGAATGGGTAGGCCGAAAGCTTAAATGGGTCAACGAGTTTTACTGAAAGAAGCTAATCAAACAGTTATCCATCCTGATTCATTCTTGAACATGAATTTCGTACCAAATAAAAGCACAATATTGGATCAATGAAAAGTAATCAGAAACAGTGTATAGCCGTGCAGTCGACTACTAAATCATATTATTCTTAATCAGTTATTTGATTATATGGACCTAAGATCACAATATTTGTTGAAAACACTAAAACTCGTCAAAACCATCAATTAAAAAATTTTAACCGGTTGACAAACAAAGGAGAAAATGTAGTATATAATACGACACAGCTTAGATGTAGCATCGGAAAATTCAATAAAACCGATTAATGCCGATTTATACGACCAATACAAATTCATAAAAATAGCTTCTAAGCACGCCATTCGACGCTATTCATCGCTATCTAAATTGTGTCGTACTATACTGGCCTATTTTCTCAAAAAACCCCTCCGGACACATGGACACGGCGTTAATGTTCCTCTATGGGATAGAAAAAAAAACACTTTTTGTCCAAAAACATTTTATGTGAAATAAAGCAAACATTCAAGTTCGGCGTTAAGCACCTCTTTTCTAAACTTTCGCTTGTATACAGAAATAATGACGGGAAGTTGCGAAACTCTTTTAGTGTTAAATTTCTCACATTGCGAGGATAATATGATATTATCGGTCAAAGATGTAATTTACCATATCCATACTTCCTGATATTATTACACTAAAAAAAAAACTTTGTAAACTTGTAAACTTTGCAAATTTGTTGCAATATAATCCTACACAATTTTATGCCTGTACCACTTATACAGTAAAGGTATTATTAACAGATACAACTGCTTTATTTTCTAAAAAAAAACAGTTGCAGTTTAGTGCGATATAGGAATCAGAAATTACAGCTGGTTATATTATATCACATTTTCTTTGTGATTTCTTAACAAACTTTGTTTTTAAATGATGAATATCAGCTTGAATTTCAGTACCTTTTTCAGCATAAAAGATCATTAATATTTCATTTGTTTCGTATTACTCGAAAAAATGTTTGGTTTTGTATATAATAGTCTATATGATTTCTTCTGTTTGTCAATAAGGGCCGCCCCGGCCATGAGAGGGAATTAAGAATTTTATTTACTTCTCAATCGCAGCGCTATCAACCGGGTCCAATGTAAGCCACTCAGGGACCAACTCGAGCACCGATAGAACATTAATCAAAATTGGTACAATCTCTTAAGAGGAGTTTAGTGGCACGTGTCGAAATTTATACTAATATTATAAATGTGAAAGTAACTCGGTCTGTCTGCCTGTCACTCAATGAACCGAATTTGTAAAATGTAATTTGCTATGAAGCCAATTTAAAATCCAATTAAGGTTATTTGTCATGTGTTAAGCAAAAATGTAAATTTAACCAACTAACACTTTTTTCAATTTTTATGTGTCTATTTGTTCCGACTAATCTCTGAAACCTCTTGACGGATTTTGACACAACTTTAGTTATCCAGTTGATATAACAAGAGGTAACTTACGCTACGGCGACGGCGAGTACTATATATATTAAAAATTGTATAAATATGTTTTGTGTTTATTATATGCGTTCACACATTGTTTATAGGTTTCTGGCGTAGAGCTGGCATGCGAATGATATCGGATAACTGTTCAAAACAAATAAATAGAGACAATGCAATGCTTGTCGGAATTTAGATAATTAGAGATAATAACGACTTAATGTATCACGTATTAATTAATTGATGTTATATGCAAATAACTAGCGCTAACTTTGAGATGCTTCTATATCAGATCACAGGTATAGAAACCTCGTTCATGTTTATTTTATATTAACATATATAAGTACATACATTCATTTCAAACGATGGCTAATTTTAGATGAAATCTTATTTTTTTATTTTAAATAGCCAATTAACGATAGAATTAAATAGAGATAACAGAGAAGTAAAGTAGTGATTAAAAGTACAATGAATAATAAGCGTCAGTTGAGCAGTCGTTGGCGTTTATAAATTTTGATGTTTAGCATTTTTTTTTTAATCGAAACTTAAAATGATTACGTGGCTTTCAAAATAAGTTAAACTATGAAAATATCTCCGGAATACTGTAATATGTTTTCCTGTTAATTCCTTATTTCTTTAACGAATCGAAGTTTAATGTAATATAATATTGCAAATTGTATACATATTTATTTATTCGTAAATTTCAAATCATAAATCCAATTTCACGAACAGATACACAATGTTATGTAATAAATGGAAGAAAACCAAACATCAGATATTTCTGAGTTTGATGCGTTGTAAGTACTGGTTAACATCAATATTTATACAGGTATCCTCATTTCAGTTACAGCATCGGCAAAACATTTTGTAGCTACGTTTATTAAAATATGTATCTCTCTACTAAACATATATGTAATCCATATTTAGTATATAAAATCCATCTGTTCAAAGAAACATAAATAGTCAAGAGCAGTTAACATTCAATCGATCTTATATATGATAAGATTAGAAGTACAGAGACAAGATTTTAACTGAATATATGAAAAGTACTATTGAATTGCTGTCAGTATACATTAAAAAGAAAAACCAGATATTCTAGTTGTCTGTAAATGTTACAGCTTATTCCAATGCGTCAGACCGAGGTCAAAGTGAAAAGGGAAAAAAATTGCAACGATATTCGTCATAAGCGTAGCTGAAAATCCAGAAAAAGAAATTGGAATGCCGGTATAAAAAATTGGGATCAACATCAACTACAGTTGTAAAGCATAAACGGATTCCCCGTTTTGTTTCAAAATAACGCCAAAAATCGTTATTGAATGTTTTTTTTTGTTGATATTTGTAAAGTAAATTTTCAAAGCTTTTTAGGGCGGAATAAAATACGTAATCACAGATCCGTTAATACTCAATGATTATTTATTTATTATAATTTCAATTCAAAAACTCAGTTGGAACCGGATCTATAGTAAAGTAAGTCAGTATTTTTTTTTCACGCACTGGGCAGCATAAATAAATTCAGAATTGTATCCGGGCTGAGAAAAAGCGGGTTACATTGGATTTCTACCCACTAATACCACTGTGATGGCTGCCTTTTGAACGGAACAGATCGGCTGCAGGATCGTGTTAATATTATAATAACCCATACTCCCCGTGCTAATCCAATCCCGTACACTACTCCGCTCGTAACTCGACGGAGCTCTCCACAAAGGTGATCCGAAATTCTTTTCATCTAATTTCGTGGATCTGTAGCGTATGCTGGGCGGTGTCCTGGTCGGAGCCATAGTTGGGCACAGCTTAAGCCTACTTCGTAAAGCAGAGACGCTCTACATCCAAGCTCCCAATGAAATTAAAGAAAATTGTTTTAGATTCAGCGATACTACCATGTCTAATCTACGGTTGCCAAACATGGTCATTCGACACAAAATGTAAGACAAAAATTCAAGCCACACAAAGAGCAATGGAGAGAAGCTGTCTAGGAATCACCTTAAGAGACAGGGTGAAAGCAGTAGACATTCGCAACAAAACTGAAGTAACTGATGCCTTACTCTTTGCTAAAACACTAAAATGGAAGTGGGCTGGCCATCTAGCAAGATACACCGATAAAAGATGGACATTTACAATAACAAAATGGAAAGGACCAAAAGGAAGAAGAAGCAGAGGACGACCATACATAAGGTGGCAAGACGAATTAGTGTCGGTTGCAGGCAGAAACTGGATTGAGACAGCAAAAGACAGAAACGTGTGGCATTCTTTGGAGGAGGCTTATACCCGAAAGGGGTCCATACATTGAAAAAAAAAAAATATATATATAAATATACAACTAACTAATTAATTTCTAACGACTGATTTTTAATATTTAAATAATTGACATTAATAATACTTACAAAAGCATGGGAAATGGACATTTATTTTATTTATTTTATTTTTTTTTAATATTTAATGATTTATTTTTAGCAATAGTTGAATTTAATGTTTAATAATTAAATTTCAATATTTTATAATGATTTTTTAATGTTCATTAATTAATTTTTTATAATGTTTATCAATCAATTATTATTTTTTTTTGTTTTTATTTTTTTTTGAATAGATGGTAGTTTTTTATTAAATTGAATGGGAGATCATGAAAATCAAATGTCTAATTTATACGCTTTAATTATTACTGTAATGTATTTAAAGTTGATTTTATCACTAAAGATCTATTTGTTAATTTCCGTTATTATTATTATTATTTGTAATGTATGGAATAAATAAAGCTATATTATTATTATTATTATATTGTTATTTTACTTTTCTCTCTTATGAGGTAACTGAATCCTACACACGCGGGCCGTAGCCAAACGTTAGTAGGAGCTAAGTAATAGTATAAGCAGCTGAGATGGATGAAGTCGTAAGGAACTTGCGAGTGAGGCGGCAGGTGTTAAGGATTACTGCCTTTTGGAGTAAATCATTAGTGTGATGAGGAATGTGTAATATATCAAGGCTACGTTGTAGGCTTTTGGGTACGACCCCAGTTGATGAGATGACTATGGGAACGATATGGATGGTGTCCGCACGCCACTGACGCTTCAGTTCTATTGCTAAATCTTGATATTTACTGAGCTTTTCCGAAATTGTCGATTGTATGTTGTGAGTGTTAGGGATAGCTATGTCAATAAGGTAAACAGTTTTGTTAGTTTTGTCGTGTAGTGTGATATCGGGTCTATTGAAATGTATTGTTTTATCTGTGATTATGGTTCTCTCCCAGTATATCCTGTACCTGCTATTTTCTAGTATGGTGTCGGGTTTGTATTTATAGTATGGTATCTTCTTATTTATAAAATTATGTTTGTGTGCAAGATGTTGGTGTATAATGGCGCTTACTTGGTCGTGTCGGTGTTTATAATCAGTTTGCGCAAGGGCTCGGCAGGCAGAAGTTATGTGTTGAATGGTTTCAGGATTAGAATGACAGTGTCGGCATGTATCTGATTGAAGATTAGGGGCGCGTATTATATGCTTCTGGTAGTTCCGGGTGTCAATAACTTGATCCTGGATCGCTAACATAAAAGCCTCCGTTTCAGGAAACAGTTCACCACGCTTCAGCCAAGCGTTTGACCCTGCTTTGTCAACATATGGTTGCTGTAAATCGTGGCGGTGTCTTCCATGAAGGGATTTCTGTCTCCATAGAGCGGTTTTTTCGTTCATGTCAATAATCCGTTCGTTTTTTTGCGGGTGTCGGTCATTAAGGTTTAGTGGGGTAAGGCGTTTGTCTGCAAGCGTTACTGTTTCATGTAGTGGAGAATATTCTGAGCGTTGATGGAAGTAGTGTCTCAAGGATGTAATTTGTTTGTTATGCAGATTGACTATATCTATTAAGCCTCGTCCGCCTTCACCTCTGGGAAGAGTCATTCTTTGAACACAAGATCTAGGGTGATGTTTTCGGTGGGCAGTTAGAGTAGTATTAACGATACGTTGGAGGTTTTGGAGCTCACATTGGGACCAGTTAATTATACCGAAAGAATATGTAAGTACCGGGATTGCGTAACTATTGATTGCTTTAAATAAGTTATGGGAGTTGAGTTGAGATCGGAAAAGGATATTAAGACGATGTTTAAATTTAGTTTTAAGGCTATTTTTTGTTTCTTTTTGGTCAATTTTCCGAGCTTGTTGAAAGCCTAAGTATTTATAAGTAGATTCTTCATCTAAAGGTTCAATAATATTTCCTGACTCTAAAATGTAGCTGTTTGAGACGATTTTTCCATTTTTGACAGAAAATGTCTTACATTTATCTATCCCAAATTTCATGTGTATGTCGCTTGAGAAAGTTTGTGTAATGTCTGCAAGGCGATGTAGTGATTGTATTGTGTCGCTGTATAACTTAATATCATCCATGTACATAAGGTGTGTGAGAGTGGTGTCTTTGTGTGGAGTGTTTATAATGTAGCCGAGATTGGATTTGTGGAGCATATGGGAGAGAGGGTTTAACGCAAGACAAAACCATAGTGGGCTAAGGGCGTCACCTTGGAAGATTCCTCGTCGTATTAAGATGTCAAGTGTTTCTGTATTAGAATGTCCCGTGATTTTAAGGGTGGTTTTCCAGTTCTGCATTGAGTTTTTAAGGAAATAAATAAGTTGTGGGTGAATTTTATAGTGTTGTAATACGTAAAGAAGCCAGCTATGTGGTATGGAGTCAAAAGCTTTCCTGTAGTCTATATACATGGTGTTAATATTTTTTTTCTTAGAAGTAGCATGTTTCATCGTAACTGAGTCTATTATTAGCTGTTCTTTGCACCCTTGTCTACCTTTTCGGCATCCTTTTTGTTCTTCGGTAAGAATATTGTTAGCGGCAATGTGTTCGTGTAGAAGTTCAGTAATACATCCTGTAAGTATTTTGTAAATGGTTTGCAGACAAGTAATAGGACGATATTTAGCAGGATTTTGATGGTCGTTATCTTTTGGTATCATAAAGGTAAGGCCCTGTGTAACAAAGTGAGGCATTGTATTTGGTGTTTGAATAAATTTGTTGATATGTTTGTGTAGTAGTAAATGGACTGATGTGAACTTTTTATACCAATAATTGTGTATATGGTCGCTGCCAGGTGATTTCCAATTGTGCGCCTTATTGAGTACTCGCATAAACACTTCTAAACGTATATGTTCAAAATTCATAGGTTCTATAGAATTAGTTACTTCGTAATCTGTATCTAGCCATGCAGCGTCCGTATTGTGACATACTGGTTCACTCCATATGCCAGACCAGAATGTATGTATTGCATTGGTTGGTGGTTGTGCTATGTCTTGCGTATTTGTACTAGTGTTGCGTTGTGTGGCGGATGACAAGATTCTGTAAAACTTTTTCTCATTATTAGCGAACTGCGTGTTTTGTGATTTTCTAAGAGTGCAATTTAAATATCTTTTCAGTCTACTAGATGCGGCATTTAATTTTTGTTTGAGGGTGTCAAGAAATTGTTCGTTGCTTGAGTTAGGTTCTTCATGTTGAGAGTGTATTTTGTATTTATTTTTTATCGCTTCTACTAGTAAGGTAAGCCTATTTGTCTTATTGCCGTTAATATATTCCGTGAGTCTTCCGATGTCTCTTCTGAGATCCTGTATCTTTTTCTGTAACCTTTTCTGCCATGCGGGTACTCTTTTCTGGACTTGGGAGGATTGGATGGTGATGTCCTTAATATTAGTTCCATTGCAGGTAGCCGCTGTGTAGGCAGCACAGTAAATAAGGGTATGAGTGGTTATAAAATCTTGTTCATCTGAAATATGTTGAGGCAGTATTTTGGTGTTAATGATATTTACAATTTGGGCTAGTTTTCTTGAGCTGTTTTGTTTTGGTATGTAGGGACGGCTAATTGGGTTGGTGTTTTGAAATTTTTCTAATGTGGTGTGGTATTGATTTTTGATTTTTTCCGCATCTAGATAATAAGTGGTTTGTTCCTGATCAGTTACTGTAGGTATGTCTGTTATTGGAACATGTGTTTGTAGTGATATATGTGGGTGGTTGTTATTTTCTGCGGGTGCCATATTTTCTGGTATAGTCAAATGTTGTAAACTATTTTCAAGATGGCTACGACGCAAACAAAGATCGTTTGATATTTCTTCACGGATTTCTTTAAGTTTTTGATCACTAATCATTTTGTTATTTAAAATAACACGGAGCTGATCTGATATTCGCTGTTCACTTACTTCTGATAATTCTGGGTGTTCTGTGATTACCGCTTGATGAAGGGGTTGACGGTAAGCTGATCTATTTTCTTCTAATTCTGTAATTTTGTAGTAGTTTCTTATAATAGTTTCATTATACTCGGTAGTCCATCTTCTTCTCTGTCTTATACCTTGGGGGTTGTTGTGTATTTGCATGCTTAAATGAGTTTGTGCGTGAGTTCTATTTTGGTTATTGGTTTGTTGTAGGTACTCTGTTACTTCTTCTTTTATTTGTTCTAATATTTCTTGGGGAAGTAATTTATTTCTGACTATAGCTCGGCATTGGTCACCTAGTCTCTGTCTAGATGCCTGCATATGAGGAAATTTTAGTGAGAATTCTTGGTGTAGGTGAGCAAGGTATATTTTACTTGTGTTTAATTTTGTGGCAATGAGGTACGTGCGCCAGATGAATTTATTCATATCTTCTGACCATCTTTTACGCGCACGGTTTGTGTCTATGGCGGGTGCAGGTTCAATGGCTTGTGCCTCCTGCACAACATCCATAGACATAGGTGAAATTGTGTTTGATCTTGATGAAACCTGGAATGAAAGTGGCGATGAAGTGTTATTATTATTATTATTAATTTCGTGGATCTGTAGCGTATGCTGGGCGGTGTCCTGGTCGGAGCCATAGTTGGGCACAGCTTAAGCCTACTTCGTAAAGCAGAGACGCTCTACATCACCAAAATTTCAAACTTAATCAAATCAATCCTTAAATTAATAGAACTAGTCAGATAAGTAATAATTTATATTTATATAAGACTTATTTACACTACTTTCTTAAATAGTTGTTAAAGTGTTGAGATGAAAAAATATCAATGACAATTCGCAACGTAAAACTAAGAATTATTGTAAATAAATATTCAATTTTTTAAAATGAGATAGTGGTTTCTTTTAAATGTAACAAATCATTTTTATTTATTGCGAAAAAATACAACAAAGGCGCGTACGATGAAGTCGGTCGTAAATAAAATATGAAAACAAATATGAATTGTACGAGTTACGAGAGGGCAGAGCGACACGACCAAGTGGTTCGTATCTCTCAGGGGAACTGCTCGCGTTGTATATTTATGCGATATCATATGATAACATAACCTTCGATTCTCTCGTGATTTTCCAGAAAATTCAACTGTTGCAGCTTAGGATATTTACGATCACATGATAATGTGGCTAATGCTTTCAACGTCATAACGTGTACAACTGAAAACGGACTATCAATATCGCTTCTTTTTGAAAACGTTCCTGATACTATTCAACAACTCTTTATGCAGTTATATCGACCATAACGGAATTTGATAAATCGAGTTTCATAATAACGAAATCAGATTTGAGTTAGAATTAATATTTAATTTAAATACTCTATACGAGGCTTAGTAGGTTCATCATATAGATTTTTAATTACATACATAGTAACACATAAGCAAACACATCGATAGACAAAAAAAAGCACAGGATAGTGACGTAAGACGTCATTCTCAGTTATCATGTCGGTGACGAACAATCAGACGATTTTCTTCGGGCAAAAAATGTATTACGGGTCCCCTTTTTAACGAGCTGACGTATACTTTCTTAAATATACCTATATTATAAACGGTATATTTCAAAGTTATAAGAGAAAAGTAGTGTATTTCTATTCACATGTTAACGTTTTACTTAATTTCAATTTTATATGTAAAAAAAATATCATTTATTACGTAGAAGATAATGAATACTATTTTCATCATATTTCATTATATTTTTCATTTCCATCGTGGCAGTTACACAGGCTCTATCAATACACTTTACAAAGTACCCTCAGGTATAAGGAGCATATGTTACAAATAAGTTTTAATAAGTTCGTGAAGTGGGTTTTTGTGAAAAGGTTACAAATTATTTAATTAAAATACGGTCGAACCCTAGGGATACGGCCAGTAGAATAAACAATTTAGATATAAAAGTTGTTCAAGAAGTCAGTGAACCAATATCTACAGTGGGTACTAACACGAGTTAGACAAAGTTGTACGATATCAAATATTTAATAAGGAACAATATAAAACTTTTATTATAACATCTCGCTGTCTCTTTACATTCACCTTAAGGATAAATATGTAATAAAACTGCTCATATCAGATGGTTTGGTTAATAAATCATGTTTATATAGACAGAATGGAATATAATAAAAGTCACCTTTTCTTTAAACCTTCTCCTCAAAGAAAGAATCTTCTCCTTAAAGGGAGAGGAGGTCTTATCCCAGCAGTGGGAAATTTACAGGCTGTTGTTGTTGTTGTTGTTGTTTCTTGAAACTTCTAATTCATCAACTAAATTCATTAAAGTATAGTTTTAATTCAATTCCATGAAATTTTCTTTACGTGTTTATTATGATTCTTTCTAATAATTTCTATTGTGATACTAAAAAAAACTATAAAATAGATAACATAAACAAAATAAAATACGTTGATTTAACCATTTGATAATCATTAAGTACCCATTACTAATATCCGTCTATTTTTCAATATGGCGGACCAAAGACGGCTCAATGATAGACTACCTTAATCGTAGATCATTAAATGCTGAAGCAGCACAAATATTCGCTCCGCATTCCAAAGTTTATTTGCTTTGTACCCTTTGCAATTGAAACTCTCCTTGCAGTAATCTTGCAAAAGCATTTTTAAAAGTAACATTTCATTGAATCTTATTGGCTCCACTAGTGTTAGGGCTGGTTATTTTTTCGCCTAGAGAATTGGAACAGCATTGATTATATTGCAATAATGAATTGTGAAGTATTTAATTTTAATCTGTACAAAAATAATTGAGTAATGTAAGATTTTACGCAAGCCGTGCACACCTATAAATTAAAAATAAAACTTTTAATTACTATCCAATTACGATATAATCGAAATTTATAAGAGGCCAACCAATGCTCTAAAGTAGTAACGTCAATTGTTTTCCTTTTATCAATATTTATTTCGCTGTCTTTGATGATCTATGAACCTATCTACTTAACGGGCCAATTTGCATTTTTCCTAACTTAATCATGACTATGCTTATACCGTGGTCACCTTGACCTTAGTGTTCATTACAGTTTTATTCTATACAAACAAAGGCCAGCTTGGTTTTTCCTACAAATTGTTTTTAATCTCGCCTGGTTAACACCGTACACCTTAAGCCCTTTGTTGTTTTTATTGTAAGGCAGGAAAGTGTAAGTAAGTTTATACACAAATTAACTTTGGATATTCTTACAGCAACCGTTTCATAATTCGATAAAAAAGTGATCGTATTATTATAAACTTATTAATTGTTAGATAAAAACAAGCTTATTTAATTTCGTTATTGCTTAATGTTTTATTCATTACTAGCAACCCGGCCCGGCTTCGTACGATTGCAATGCTGATACTAAATACACTGCAGAATATCTAACAATGTTACAGAGTTTTTCAGTCATTCTCTACTATATTATGCCTGTAGGTATTATACATATAAACCTTCCACTTGAATAAATCTATCTATTAAAAAAACCACTTCGAAATCCGTTGTGCAATTTTAAAGATTTAAGCATACATAGGAACAGACAGCGGTAAGCGACGTTGTTTTCAACCGGCTTCAAAAAGGAGGAGGTTATCAATTCGTCTGTATTTTTTTTATGTTTGTTACCTCATATCTATTTACTGGGTGTATCGATTTTGATAATTTTTTTGTTTGAAAGGTAATGCTTCCCGTGGGGTCCCATTTTAATTTTATTTTTTTCCGATGATGGTATCCGTATGAAAACGACATAAGTCTTAAATTTGCATTATGTATGTGCGCGATAAATAGTTGAATAACTCAAAATTGATTTGCACAATTTTGATGATTCTTTTTTTATTATAAAGAATATACTTTAAGGGTAGTTTGGTGAAAGTTTGGTAAGGTTCTGAGCATAGCATCCATGACAAATTAAGGGAACGGGAGGGAACGGAACAATTCTGAGGAGCACGTTAGCAATACGCGGTCGAATCTTTTATTTATGTGTTATTTGGATATTTGAATCACCTTCCGGAACGTGGTTATGTTCATGTAATTGTCATAATCGAATATTATAATCAACTAGCGACCCGCCCCGACTGATCACGAGTGCAATACTAATACTAAATATACTAAAGAAATTTCTTTATTTACGACATCACATTGCAAACTTCTAAAATTGTCAGTGTTTCTTTACTATATTGTTCATTCATTATACACACAAATCTTCCCCTTGAATTACACTATCTATTAAAAAAAACCGCATCAAAATCCGTGGCGTAGTTTTAAAGATATAGGGACAGAGAAAGCGACTTTGTTTTATACTATGTATTGATGGAACTCCTAAACGGCTTACAGTTAGGGTGCGATTTGGGGCAATATTTCTTACTGTCTTTAATCAAATTTTGTGTATATGATGTGATGTCATATGATGTACGACATAGCATACGAATAGCTCTTTTGCAAAGATTTTTAACTGGGGTCGATTACAGCTCTTTCGAGGGTGGTACCTTGTAGTTTATGCCGCATGACGTATTAAAACCACATTTCGAAAGTCTATTTTTGCTTTATTCGAAATTTTCTTTTGAAATTGTCCCCGAAGTAGTTTCTGATTCATATAAACGGCACGCTTAATCTATCCATATTAAGAAAAAAATGTTAGTCAACATCAGCTTCACTTAAAATCAAAAAATAAATAAAATTTTAACAAAATGAAAAACCGACTTCAAACAAGACACTATTTTAAAACAAATAAAAATTTACTAAAAAGTAATAAAAATAATTGCATATTTAACATATTTTTGAGAGTCCTCCTAGGTAAAATGAAATGAAAAATATTAGACTACTTAAAAGTCGATTTACGATTATATAATGTAGTTATAATTATTGCTATATTTGGAGTCGGTGTCAGCTAACCCTATACTATATCTATCAAAAAACAATACGAGAATACTTTAAGAAATATGTTTCTTACAAATTACCTTTTATACGATATTATACTGGGCCAATCAAGAGGCTCGTATCGCTTCTTTACAGCAATGGTTACCGTATTCCATTAGGCATGTCTGTCCAATGTCTATATCAGCATATTAAATATTTTATAATTTTTGACAGTTCTACACTGGTTTACTTATCCAAGGAATTGCGACAGGCGTCCGTGTAATAAAACAGTATTTAGTCCTGACGCCGGAGCCTTAATCCTATACACTATACAGTTTACAGACATATTCAGCATTTTTTTATTTTACGCTACATCCACGGGCACATAGTTGCCCGAAACTTTTTTTTTAATTTAATATTATTGTGACAATTTTTAGCGTAGAGATTTACAGTAGTTACTATTCTAACATTATCAGCTTATTAACTACTGTACATCGAAAAGCAGCGAAGATCTCCTCCGCCTCCGATGTCTTTTTGCCGGAGGCTCTCACCCATACTGACTTTTATGTACATACTTTTTATATAGGTAGATATTTTATGTATATATATACAAATTATTATTTATTTATTTATTGTTAGCATATGTTTGTGCCTTTGTGGTGTGTGTTTCTTATCGGTAAGTAATTACATTTATTTATTTAAGATTTAATTGTACGTACATATATCTTATTATTAATCATAACCATGTATATTTATTATATCGTTTAAACAAATTATTTTAACTCAATCGACCTTAAAACTATACATTATGGAACAGTGGACCCTACCCCGTCACGGATCAGGTTGAACACAGCCTCAGCGATGATGTTGTTACGCTGGTGATGATCATCACACAAAACTGTTTCGTATTATAATGGCTTAGGAAAAATATTTTTTACCGCATAAGTAAAAGAATTACTAAAATGTATTATTTTAGTATGCGGTTAAATGGTGTGAAAAATGATCCAGGACCTGAAGCTGTAACGACACGGGATAACGTTCAACCGTTAAAAGTTGTCATTCGTAATTAAATATGCCCATTTCAGCAGAGTTCAAGTTATAATGGTCTTTACCCTAATGAAATTAGAGGAACATAGCGCTCGATGTTGATTTTTTTAAGTGTTTTTCGCTCATAGGTACCTATTGTTCTATAGCTGTGTCACAAAAACAATATTGTTCTGAGAAATATGTTTTATTCCTATCGAAAATGCAATATCGATATATCATTTTTTGTGAGAAAAGTTATTTAAATGTAATAAAGTCTCTAAAGAGAGAAATTTGACATAAAGGCACTTCTTATTACACTGTAGGGAATAATTATTGCAGCGCGTAACACGTTATGCATTACGTGTTTACTGTGTTTTACTAATTTATATAATTTTTTTGTAGTTTTTATATATAGTATGTTATTTTTCCGATTTGTCGCCCAACATACCCTACAAGGGTAGGGCTTTATATTAATCTGAATCATTGTGTACATTTAATTTTATATATAGTGTGTTCTTTCTTTAGATCTTTAAGAATCTATGCAGATTCATTAAAATATACTTATTTACTATTAACAATGTGGACAATAATTACATAACAACATCATTTTCCGATTTGAATTAAACTACTCTCACATTTAGCGTTTATCAGCTATAATTAGATCTTGTTTATACGAAATTTATTTATCATTAAAACTTGAAAATTATACGATTGTATGTCTATCTAAGCACATATATAAAATGGTGCTTGCAGCTCAAAGATGAGATGGCCCCGTGGTTAGAACACGTGCATCTTACACCAGCACCACTATACATATATATATATATATATATATATATATATATATATATATATATATATATATATATATATATATATATATATATATATATATATATATATATGTGCTTAATTTGTGTTTATAAATAATCTCGTGCTCGGCGGTGAAGGGAAACATCGTAAGGAAACCCGCATGTGTCTAATTTCGTCGAAATTCTGCCACATGTGCATTCCACCAACCCGCATTGTAACAGCGTGGTGGAATATGTTCCAAACCCTCTCCTTAATGGAAAAGGAGGCCTTATCCCAGCAGTGAGATTTGTTGCTCTTCATGGTCAAACCACTAACCCGAATTTGATGAAGTTTGTTATAAAAGCTACTTTAACTTATTTACCCGCATGCTTGACGATTGAAACGAGACCGACATTAGTTATCATATTGCAAGCTACGAGTTACCTATGATAAAAAATAAACATAAAAATTGATAGCACTTCTTTAAAAAATATTGACATCATTACAGATTTTTATGCTCATGTCCTATATAACGCTAACATTATGATCCAACCTTGACCGCATCAAATTAAGATCCTTAAATAAAAGGAATATAAATTTGCATAAACACAAACGACCAAATCCAAAAAGCAAACGTGATAAAGTGCACGGATAGCTTTTAGTCGACCTTGTGGCGATTGTGGCATTTTGACCAACTCCGGTCCACAACCCGAGTGCAGTCCGCAGCGGAAAACTACGCCAACGAGTTATTGTAAAAACAGATTTATAAATTCCGCTACGAAGCCGCTACGATGGTCTGTGCCTCATTTCGTTTCACTCAAATTATTATTCATATTATACACCATTTATGATTTTAAAAGGATAAAATACAGAATCAAATGATGTTTCAAATGTTTTGTTTCAAGCTATTAAACGTTTAGTAAATTTAGATTCCGCCCATATTATCATCACAGCTTAAAGTTGACGAAAACATTTAATAATGTGTTCCATATCCATATTATGATTTAATATCAAGAAGCTCTCAAAGATTTAAATATCGGTTAAGATCAACACAGTTTTTTTTAAATGATATTTGCCGACAATATACAGGAACTATCATAATTCTACTTTATTTTATTTAAATTTACATTTCATGCGTCTGTTCAGCTTTAATGGTTTAAGAACAACATTTGTCTATAGGTAAGTGATTGAGTAATGATAAGCAACTGTCTTACACATTCATGTTTTTACACTGTCTGATAAATAAGTACATGTAACATGCATATTCCTATCACTTCCTTTAGACTCGGTTACTTAAAACGTGAAGCCACAACTCTTGGCTAAGAGATACCACGTTCCTTCCACGGTACGTCTGTTGTTTATATAATCAAACAAAAACGTTCTATTATAACACATGTATCAAATGGGTGTACCCCGTAGCAAAACACTGCAATTTTGATCTTTTACTTACATAACGAAGCCTAAATGAATACTGCCGTATCTTTAAGTTAAAAAGTAATGAACTGCCATATAAAATTCATCTTCAATTTTACCTCTGTAAGGAAAACGCTTTAATGACCTTAATAAGCCCGAGCCTAATCATTTTAAGCATTGAAAATAGGCGAACTTCAATTCAAACTTTCATACCCAATTTCATACTCTTGGATGATTAATTTTCAAAAAAGCTTTAACCGCCATTTTCCCTCTTAGAGAAACCTAAATACCAATTGCAATATTTCTTTCTCTTCTGACTTCCATACAACTTTTATCCTAAGATGAACCTAAATCCCAGGATGTCCCTATCGGTCTGTCATACCCACCGATTAAAGCAGTATATCGTAGTCAGCCAGTCCTTTTAGAATTTCCATTTAATATGAAATATCATAATAAATAAATTAATTATTGCTACCAATAGAGAGAACTCGCAAGACAAGAATTAATAGTTCGCCAATAAGTAACTTTGCGAAATGACCAAACTTTAGCGCAAACTTATAGCCTGTTCCAACTATATTGTATCTCTCTTGCAGTATTTAAAGTGAATTCTGTAACAGATACATACATGATTTATGAATCTTCTTACTTCATAAATAATTCATTTTTATAAGAAATAAGATTAATACTTAGTATAACGCCGAATGTAACTCTATAAAAGTGCCAGAGATGTTCCAGGGATTATATTTTTATGTTAAGACAGATATTATTATTATATGTTATAGGTTTGCAGACGAGTATATGGGCCACCAAATGGTAAGTAGTCACAACACCACCCATTGACAGTGGCGCTGTAAGAAATATTAACCATTCCTTACATCGCCCGTGCGCCACTAACCTTGGGAACTAAGATGGTATGTCCCTGTAGTTACACTGGCTCACTCACCCTTTAAGCCCGAACACAACGACAATAAGTACTGTTGTTTGGCGGCAGAATATCAGATGAGTAGGTAGTACATATCCAGACGGGCTTGCACAAAGCCCTACCACCAAGTAGAGTTCGGGATTTGAAAAATAAATGTCTGACATAAGAATTACCAGTGAGGTATATATTGTAATCCAGATTATAGACTTTTATATCATAAGTCTGTAGCTATTCATCTTTCTCTACCTTTTTCCTATTATGCCTCGTAAAACGGATTAGGAAAGCGTTGTACGTTTTGTTAGCGGTACCGGATTCTCGGTCCTTGTATGGAGAATACTAAGCGTTGTTGCTATTAGCTTCGTGTACTCTACCTTTTTATACCACAATGAGATTTTGTTGCATTTTAGTCTTTATATATCGTATAATAAGAACCTGCCTTGCCCCATATTATACATGATACGTGAGTCGGTTCGCAAGAAGTAAACAAACGACGATATGGTCTCATTCATAGCGGGTTGAATATCTCGGGTTAAGTACATATCTTCCACATGTACCTATGTTTGTCTTTGAAAAGGACGTACGTACATAGATTACAAGTGATTGACACTAGTCACGATTACAATGATCAGTTGATATACCCATATAAACAGTACCATAAAGTATTTGGTAACGGGTTGGTAAATTTTAATCCGATTAATTGATTGTATCAAACAAATGACCTATAAATGAATTACTCATCGCAATCAATTTACAACGGTTAATTATTTTTGACGTCAATAAACGCAGTAAGTATATAACTAAATAACATATATATATGGCATTATCAATAACTTTGAGGAGTATATACGTTTAAGGTAAATTTATTATGTTGTTTTGTTGTCAATTTACATAGTGAAACGTATCGCAATATGCATGTAGATGCGTTATATCCGATGATATTAAAACCTTGCCAAGTATCGCGCATATTAAACGACGTACGGGCACAGTGATGCATCAGCATTAAGCAGACACGGTAGGCTTCGCCTTCACACGTCGATATGCATCACGAGTGCAATCCCGTTACCGTCAACAATACATTGCATTAATCGCCTTACATGGAATATGCCTCAACTAGCAATACCTGAAATACGATTCTGGATTATCCAGAGATCGGCTTATCGAGATCATTACGCTAACGGGTTGTAACATGCTTATGATAATAAAATTGATATTATATGATCTACGAAGATGACGATATTACAAATCACTACATATTAAACAAAGTCCCCCTGCCGCGTCTGTCTGTATTGTATGTTTGCGGTAAACTCCAAAACTACTGAGCGAATTTCCATGCGGTTTTCACTAATAGACAGAGGAATTTATAAGGAAGGTTTAGGTATTTAATTTATTAAGGTTTTTGTGTAAAAAAGTTGAAATAGGACGACAATTGTATACATGTCGGAAAAAAGCAACAAAATATATAAATAAAAAACCTGTATGCACCCGATTGCACCCTCTACTTATAAAACATTAACGTATTAGTATTTTTTAGGTGTTAAATAAATGAATATTTTATAATTTTACTTAAAACAAATTACCTAAAGACTTGACTTTGGTAAAATATTTATTTCTAAATGGCATAAAATTATTGCATACTTTTATGCACGAAGCGCTGCTTTTAAAAATAGTTACAATAACAACTGTGACATCTTAAGACACGGTCACGTTGCGATACCAAATAAATTATTAATTTATAATACAAACAATGTCTGAAACTTTTTAGAAAATTAGAGCTACTTAGTTTCTTAATACATAAAATTATTTAGTAACTATATAAAATTATAAATTATTATTAAAAGTTCAACATCATAAACAAAAGCCAAGTGTTTAATACAATACAAATGTATAACAATAGTTAGTCATATTTCCCGCCAAAGTCTATGCTTTGCTGTATATAAATAAATAAAGTAGTAAATATTTTTCTTATTTTATCTATATCGTTCGAATTAAATTAAATAATAATAGACTGCAATATCCCTCAACTAATAACACGTAAAAGCGATTAAAAATTAGCTCCTTATTTTAAAAACCGAATCAGCTATCTATCAATGAACAGCAGCTATTACAGAGCAATCTTACCTTTAAGAAGTCGAAGTAGGGACTAAGTAAGTGTTATTGTGGGTCACGTCGGTAGCGGGCCATGTGTTGTGGCGTAGCGAGTAGCGAGGAGGGCGGGCGGTCGTGCGCCGCGACGGGCTTCCGAGGCGGCACTAGGGCAGCCGCGCCACCTCCGCCCCCGCCGCGAATTCCTCGCTGTGATTAATCGCCGACCCACCTGCGGAGCCTTTGTATACCACTAATGTGTTCCTTCTCTAAACAATCTTAAAATACAATAAGTGTGAAATCATTTTGAAATTTTTGGTCAATGATATAATAACTCGTCGTTTCGTTTATGAAAAGATTTTACAATGGGTTTCGGTACCGCTATACAATTTAAAAGCAGATAACACGTAATGTTAAGATGATCTGATTTGATATTATGATGGAAATTGTTATTAAAAATAATTTTATTGCAAGGCAGAATTATTTAATAACTAGCTTTTGCCCGCGACTTCGTAAGTTCGTTCGCGTGGACTTCAGGTTCGTCCCGTCTAGTCTAGTAATCGCTTAAAATCGCTTCGTAAATAAGTCATTATTTCTCGTACAAAGTAAATATAGATAAAAATATATAAAAAATAGATAGAAAATGTTTATTCTGGATTATTCCTAAGAGATAAACATATACCATCACGGACTTTTTTGTAGACCTTTTTAAGTTGTACAATACTGTAAGTAAATTGTTTTGATCTATCTTGTGGGATTCAGTCAGCGTTTGCAGTGTAAGCGCAAAAAATGTGTTTTTTTACGACCTCACATTAGAAACCTCAATAATTGTAGCCTATGTGTTATTCTGATGTATAAGCTATATTGTGGTAAAGTTTCATTCAAATCCATTCAGTAGTTTTTACGTGAAAGAGTAACAAACATCCATACATAGAAACTTTCGCCTTTATAATGGTAGTAGGATATGTAATGCATTAATTCATTGGGTTACATGTGTTGGTATTATTATACATTAGATTACAATCAGAGTTCACAAACTCTGTTAAAATGTTAGCTTATTCCTTGTTTCTAGTTTTGAAACTCAGAACGCTTAAGTATTGTTGTGTACTATATACTTCATGTTACAAACACGCATCATAATTAGACTTTTATTTTGCTAAATTATTTATTTCAAAGGGCTTAGAATAAAATTGAAAATTCTAAATAAAATAGTTATTATAAATATTTAAAAAAACTAAAAAAGAGCATTTATTTATGTTTAAGATTTAATGCATCCCTACTGCGATTTTTAATCACTGCATAATATAAAACTTCCCGCTGTCTATCCGTCTATATGTGGTAACATATTTAAACCAAGGATTTTGATGCGGTTTTTTTAGTAGATAGAATGATTTAAGGGAATGTTTATATGTATAATACATGTATAATATAATTTTAGATTATGACAATTTTAGAAGTTTCTAATGTGATGTCGTAAGCAAATACAGTTTTTGCGCTTACATTGCTAATGCTGGCTGAAGCCTACGAGATAGATCAATATAATGTAGTACAGTTTTGTACTCCTTCAAAATTGTCTAATGACAAAAAAGCTGTGGAAGTTATACATAAAGTAATAAGTTACATATAAAGATATTCTGTAGTTTATTTAGTATTAGCAATGCGCGTGCGAAGCCGGGGCGAGTTGCTAGTATTTATATAATTTCACAAATTAGTAAGTAGACGTACTATAAATTAAGTAAATTGATAATATATTTATAATACTATAAAATGTTTGAATAAACTTTTCTTAATCCTATTAGGTTTTAAATATTTTTTTAAATAGATATAGATCGCATATCCATAATACTATTTTTATTTTTATATGCAACGCCAGGTACGTCAAATTCTTCTTGGAAGAAATAGCTACCTAACCTAGCCCCTACTACTACCGAAAAAAATATTTTGAAGTATTTTTAAACCATTTTCAATACACGTAATCATGTTAAGTACTAATATCAAAAGATAGCATTTTCCCCCTCTAATTCATCATCGAATTGGAAATAATTTCAATAGCTATCCTTACGTGACGTAATTCAGATTGTAGACGCATTTGCGTAGAGGCCAGGGATTGCGTAATAAATGAAATAAATATTTGATTTTAGAAGTTAATTTTATTAGGTATTTATAAAAGTCCACATCTGTTTTAATAGAGAAACTAAAAATATATACAATTACAATCATTATATTTGACATATCACATGATTATTACAAAATAAAATAATATCCAAATCTATACTGTCCATCTTATGCGTTTATATAATATAATAATAGTTGTGTGCTTTGATTACTTCATTAAAACAAAATAAAACTTATATTACTTACATTTTAAATAAATCTATGTTTTATATTACTCGATATTAATGTCGAAATAAATAACACTTTCTTAACTTCATACGATTAGTAATGGCACTAATTTATATTATTATTATTATAAGGCACTAGACCAGAAGAAGCGGCAGTACGTTTTTATTAATTATTAAAACACAATTTTCACAATCATAATATATGTAAAGTAAAAATAATTTTACATGAAATATAAATCATAGTCACATTATCGTCGAGTTTACATGAAAACTGTTTTGAAATTTGTTCGTAACTTATAATAAAATACTATAATTATCTCCAATCTAGAATCTGACACTAATAACAAACTAATATTCATCAAAGGCAACATGGTTTAATAAAGAAACCATATTTCATTCGATTTAAACAACCTACACACATAAGTACATACGTCAAACACACACACACGTAAACCATATTCCAATAGGTATTTCTTTTGTAAACAATATTTATAATAAAGTTTTAAATAGTAAAACTTTTAATATATATTACAAATAATTAATTTACAATCACTCTTCTTGTTATTCAGAGTTATTTATTATAAATATCAATAAAACAAAAGTTTTTATAATAAAAATTAGTAAAGTTACAAAAACATTGTTTACAAAAGAGAATTTCCTCAATGAAATTGGACATAAGTACAAAAAGCGTACTCTAAATAGATACAAAAAAAAATCTGAGATTTAAACAGATCATTCTTCTTTTTAAAAAAAATGCATTTTACAATATGTAATGTAAACGATGTTGAAAATGTATAAGAGATACGGTATATTCGATATAGCTTAGCGATTAAAAAAATATTTTATTTCAAAGGCACGTACTAAGGCTTCATATCTTCTACATAAGCTTCTATAACGTATACGTCAAAAACGTCATCTAAAAATGTCTAATATATCATAGCAAATACTGAATTTTAGATTATAGTCCAATGCATTTTATTTTACGATTTTTCTCTAACGTGTTGACAGCTTCGTAAACACTTTGTAAGCAGCTATACAGATCTCTTTATTGAGATTATTATTTACCGGCGTAAGTTGGATTTTTGAATGTGGATGTTGCTTGCTTGTAAATAGGATTCTCGCCCTAAAAAAAGAGAAAATTTCTTCCTTATATAAATACTTTACAAACGACACAAAATTATAATATTCATACGTTGAATTAAAACTAGTTATAACCCGTGACAGTCTACCCGTGACCACGAACGCTGTAAAGTACTCGAAACGTCGGGATGTTAAAAATAAAAATAATTAATATATGCGATTCAAATCCGTTATAACTAGTTTTATTTCAATGTGTAATAATCGCGAAAATTTAAGACAACAATATTCATACATATTTTGAAATGTATAAATATTTTATATAGAAAAGTATTGTAGTCAGAAAAATAATGGTTACATTAAACCATTAATTGAACATAAATATTGATTTGTGTTTATGATTATATATGCACGGTGTTAAAACATCAAAAATATAATGCAAAATACTAAATATATTATAAAAGGCACATATTTATTTCTAATATATCCAATAACATTATATTGGCTCTTTTAGCTCTCTGTTCAATACAACCACTTATTGTGCAAGTGCAAAAAAAGTTCAAACACATTACAATATTTATGTTTCTTGGTGGATGATGGTGACCTACATCCTTGGGTATTGAGATGTTATCTCCCTTATGCCTGCAGTTAAACTGGTTCACTCATTCATCTAACCGAATACAACAATATCGACGCCGAACAACTTGCCAAACACTAAACGAAGCCTATAAGTAACATGCATACATATAATAAGTGAAATGAATTTCTCTTTAAGTCAGTTAATATGAAGTCGGATCGAATAATGAAAATAATAATATTTGGTCCTCACCGTGTCCCACTTGGCCATCATGCGCTCCTTCTCAAAGCGCGCAAACTCGCGCCGGTCGTGTATAGTCGTCACCATCTTCCACAGCATCAGCAGAGCCAAACCCACCAGCACGATGGCGGCGATCACACCCAGCACTATACCGAGGATAAATACCTGCAGGCACAAGAAACAATAATTAAAATATATCATTAACAAGGTTTATAAAAAAAAAAAAACAATAATTATTTATCAATAAACAAGCTTAACCGCACAGGAAGGTTAAGGGTCTACATAATTTATATTGAATGAAAAACATATACATTAAAAAAAAGAAAAAAAGGCCCCGACGAATTGAGAACCTCCTCCTTTTTTTGAAGTCGGTTAAAAATCCATTGTATTCTTGGGCCAGAGCCTTAGCTGGCGTGATCGAAAAAACCTTGCCAAATTTTTATCACAATTGAAAGAGTATTTTAGGAACAATAGGGGATTGTTCGTATGGCAGGCACAAATATACAATTATTTGTATTGATTACGCTAAATAATGCGATACTTTAAATATTTTATTAGTGTTGTTATGTACCTTTCTCGGACATTCGTGTTCCTTTTGCGCTCGGATGTGCAAGTGTTGGGTTTCGTTGTAGGAGTATACGTATACGTAAAGACAGTCTTCATCGTCGTAAAAACTGCACAAATGTTCGTTCAATGTTTCGTTTGCTGCAAATAACAATATAAATTAAATTATCTACTACATTGTTTCCCAAATAATATTCATACATTAAACACTCGCATATACTCCATTTAATCGTTTAACCTATCGAAATAAACTATTTAGCAATATAAAACATATTTTTAATCAAGCAACAAATCTTTATAGGTCTTTGAATATTTAAAAGTTTATATACAGTAAAATTTCAAATGAATAGTCCTAAAATTGAATTGTACATATAAAACGATCGGTAAACGCTTAATTAGGGAGGGCTCACCTTCGATTTTCCCCTCGACGACCTCCGGGAAGAGGTTGCAGTCGCCGCAGTCGCGCGCAGGCTCGTCGGGGTTGTAGGCGGGGCCGCGCTTGTGCACCTCGCACAGCACGCACTCCTTGAAGTCCTCGCACTTGCCGGGGCACGTCTGCGCACGACACACGGTTAGTACCAATCGTACACCAGTACACCGAGGTATGTATAGTACGACACAACTTAGATGTCGCATCGGCAAGATTCGTAAAACCGATCACATCCGAATTGAGTAAGCCATCCCAAATTATCGATATTTATTTCTCACGCGAATATCATCTTTGCACAAACGTAATAACTTGTAGTATCATATGATTTAATATATTCGTCAATTTGATCTGTCGATTTACATGCACTTACTTTCCCTGACCCGGGAATCTACAGCGACGAATAGCGTCGAATGGCGCGACAGGGAGCTATTTCTATTGGTTGTGTAAATCGGCAGCAATCGGTTTTATTTTCATTCCATTGCATTTTCCGATGCTACATCTAATTTGTGTTGTACTTTACTTGTTATCATCATTAGTTGGTCACGTATCGATCAGCAATAACTCACCGGGCATTTGTCACAGTACTTTCCGGAGTAGTGTCGGTCGTCGTCTACATTGCACACGCACTGGCCGCACACACATTTTCCATTTCCACTGCATATTTTTCCATTTTCTATTGGGAAACAATTTAAAATATAAATATTACGAAGTCGTGACCAAACCCATATTATGATAGATGATGATTGGATAGATAATATTACAATCAAATGAAATCACTACGGGGTCTAGCAGCCCCAACTCGTCTGGGCATTCAGTTTACTTTCGTTATTGGAACGAGAAAGTACCCAACGTGTAAAAAATAAACGTTTGTATAGGAGTATAAAACTTACACGACTTATCTAATACAGTAAAAAGAACATTTTTTTTTCAACTATCAATGATTTCGAACATGTTTTACGAAGATAAGATTTCCGGTTTAAAATGCAAAAAATATGTCTATATATTTGTTCCGCTCGGAGCCATATACTATTTGCGGACCGGATACCATCCGGCGCAGGTAACTTATTGTCGGTCACAGATAGCGTACCTCGCGATATGCAGGGCGTCTGGTCCTTGAGGCACTGGCAGGCGGGCCCGCTGTACTCGGGGCGGCAGCTGCACTTGCCGCACACGCACTCGCCGTGCTCCGGGCCCGAGCACAGCAGCCCCTTGTTCATGTCGCACGTGAAGTTGTCGCACTCGCAGAACGGGCCCGAGATCACCTGGGGGCGAGGCAGCGATGTAGGCCGACGTCGGGGGGTGAGGGGCGAGTGCGCGAGGGGGGGGGGTAGTACCTTGAGCGGGTCGTCCATCTTGTTGCACTCGCAGACGCCGCAGATGCATGTGCCGCGGTTGGAGCAGAGCGGGCCGCTGGAGGCGTTGGTGGGGCGGCAGCCGCGCTCCTGCTCGAGCGACACGCCGCCGTGCGCGGAGCACTCGCAGCTCTTGCCGAAGCGGCCCGGCTTGCACACGCACACGCCGCACGCCGACGTGCCCTCGCCGCTGCACACCAGCGGGCTGTCGTTGTACGCCTGCCGCACACACACACGTTCACACACACACTCACACAGGCGCACGGTAATTATGTAACGTGTGTGCCTTCGTGAGTGTATATTTATAATGGATACCGATGTTTCCGTTCACACACACACTCACACGGGCGCACGGTAATTATGTAACGTGTGTGCCTTCGTGAGTGTATATTTATAATGGATACCGATGTTTCCGTTCACACACACACTCACACGGGCGCACGGTAATTATGTAACGTGTGTGCCTTCGTGAGTGTATATTTATAATGGATACCGATGTTTCCGTTCACACACACACTCACACGGGCGCACGGTAATTATGTAACGTGTGTGCCTTCGTGAGTGTATATTTATAATGGATACCGATGTTTCCGTTCACACACACACTCACACGGGCGCACGGTAATTATGTAACGTGTGTGCCTTCGTGAGTGGATCGTTATAATGGATTCTGATGTTTCCATCAGCGAAATTTCTTATTGATACTAAATACTAAGTGAATTAATGTTGTAGTATTCATAAAGAAACATCAATCACGATCTGTGTTAAGAAATATATAGCAGAGCTGCTGGCGCATGGCATAAAATATTTAAGTCTCGAATATTTAACTTTACTGCTTGCTGCCATATCTGCCATTGAAATTTATAATCTATCAAAAAAGTTACAATTAAAATAAACAAAACTATTCTTAGTTATGCTGCTTGTTTACGTTCTCTTCTATTTCTCTCGATAAACTACCTACATCAAAGAAGTTGAACCTTTGTTCAACTTCTCTCTTTTTAAAAAAAAACACAACAATTCTAATGAAAACATTAAGTATACAAATATACACAGCACCGCAGCAGGACTGTAAAACGTAACAACAAAAACAAAATCGTGTAAACAATAATTAACAGCGCAGTGGGGCAATTTAACCGCAACTGGGTCGACGAGTTTCTAGCAAAAAATAATCAATTGCGTACCTAATGGCAATGTTTCCATTGAACATAATAAAGTACTGTTAATTTCTTTTCTACATACAATATCGAGAGCATGTTAACCGTTCAGTTTATAACCAGGACGCTTCCATTTACATGTGGGAGTCGAGACATTTCAAAAGCTAATTTTAGAATATGAAATAATGAAAATAAAAAAATTTTAACTTATAAATGAGGGCAGCTGATTTTGCGTCTTGAAAATGCAAAGCGATGTATTTTTAGATAATTATACTTTTTTAATATTATTATAATTATAATTGAGCTCACCGAAGGTATACTAATTTGTTGTTAGTTAATTTCTACTCATGTATTTTAGTTGTAAGATTATTTATTTAAATCCTTATTGCATGCGGTATAATTGGCTTATCATTTTGTTTTAGAAGTTTGAAAATGCATACAATGTATACAAATGTTATAAGTAGTTGGTTAATCGAATAATCGAAAAAAATAAAATACTTTATAGTATTAAATATTGATAAATTAAATTCAGTTAAAAGTTTTTACTGATAAAAGGTATCTTTATCGACTCACATGATGTCCGGGATGTTCGCAAGGACAGTCGCAGAGCATTTCCAATTCGACATTGAGACTTTCCGACACTCCGACTGGATAGATACTGAAACTCTGCTTCCACTTGCTTGGGTCCTTGGGACATTCTTTGAGTGTGATTTCAGCTGAGAATTCAACAACATCACCAACCTACAAAAAGTTAAATACATTAATTACATCTCTATTGAAAATATATCATTTATAAGATTTTTTTTTTTTTTAATTCGATTTTTTTTTGCTAATTTGATATAGTTATTTTTTTTATTGGTAACACTGAATGTCATCAATATGGCTACCATCTCAGTTTAAATATTAAATACAGGCAACCAGCTTACAAACAGAGAAGGAAATGGTACTGAACTAAAGTATTCCCTATTTACTTATAGCAGGTGATCAATTCCAAACATACTTTGAGTCCGTCGCATTTGCTGGTCTGCACCATATTGTCCTTGCTTCCCAGACAAGAAGAGTAGTACAATATCTGCACTGCATCACTGGATGTGTCTTTCATTTCAACGGTTGAGGTAATTTTCTGTAACAACAAAAAACTAATGTGTTTATTGTTATTATTTACATTAAGATTGTGTTAATATTTATTGAAGAAATTTCTCTTATATAAATCTTAACACAAAAATGATATATTATTTTTTTATTTTTAATAGTACATTCAGACTTATTTATTTTAACTTGCTATGTGAATGCGTTTGTGTGCTAAAAATTATTTTATTGGTAAAATTAGAATATCAGTATGAATTTCTTAATGTGCTGCATTGAAGGTTAGCAATCATTAGTGCAATTTGAACTTTAACTTTTAAGGTCATAGAGATCATAATAGACAAAACAAAATACTTATGTTTTATCAAGTACAAGACATACAAATTAATTCAAAACTATTATATTAGAGCTTAAGATGACCTGTTGAATTAAAACATTCTCTTGTATTTGGCAATTTAAGTGTTAAGTGTCAAGGCAATAAAGGCATGGCGTCCGATGATGTCATAGGTGATCGACGTGTATGTATACTAACGATCCCTCACGACTTCGCACAGATAAAATACTAATAGTAAATATACTACAATACATCGCATTAGAGACTCCTAAAATTATTATTGTTTACTATATTGTCCATGTATTACATACAGAAACCTTCCATTCAAACCCGCTTTAAAATCCATTGCGTAGTTTGAAAGATTTAAGCATACATAGGGACAGACAGCGGTATGGGACGTTATTTTATACTATGTAAGGACGCATGGAGTTTTATGGTATGTAAGGATGCATGGGGGCTCACGTTGTACTGCTCGCGCACGAGGTCGACGACGTTGTCGGAGTCGTCGCTGAGGATGCCGGAGCTGGAGCCCTCGATGTGCTTGCTGAGCTGCTCGTACACGCTGATCTGTTCCGCCGTCACCGCGAATATCACGTTTATCGCGTGTTGCTTTACCTGCAGTCACAACATCATAACTGAGAATCGATAAATTTGTGAATAATATGTTTTTCTCATACTGACGATGACAAAAACAACATAATATCATGTGTCCCATGAAATGTTGCTCTATGTATAAATATATGATAACAGCGCCTTTGACCAGTTTCCAAGCAATTATGCATTGTTAATGTATTTCAATAAAATATTTACAAACTTAAATAATTATAAAAATAATAATTTTGACCTGTCAAATAAGGTTATTCTTATTAAAACATTATTTTTTTTACAAATACAATTTGAAAAAATGATAACATACCTTGAGATTAATTTGTGATATACTGGGATAGTCTTGCGTCGTGGAGTGGGTATATGAGTTGTTTTCCATGTGGCACTCTCCGTCATTTGGTTGCACGATACCTCCTAACTGCAAATTATTATCACATTGTTTAAAAAGAGTTTTAACATAAGTTACTGGCACAAAATACTGGAAGAAATAATGACCATTAATAATATAGGATAAGGAGAAATAAAATAAGTGCATAATATTATATCTTGTGTTATAACACAGCTTGAAAACTATTATTTTAATATTTAAACATGTATTTTGACAAGTATGATAAATCTAACACACACGTAGCAAAGCAGAGCTGTGATTGGCCTGACTGAAACATTAGAATCTTAACTGAAGATTACATAGCCACCCGCTTACTTTTGGCTTATTTGTACATATTCTTCTTTTGTTCATTTTAAGTAAATAAAATAACGAGAGGAAACAATAGGAGATAACAGGCTATCCCTTTAATTTTTAGTTTACATATAGCAACAAAATTATGAATTATAATACAAAGTTAAACAAATTACATTTGAATGACAGCATGATGTCATAGCCGAGAATACTATATGATGGATGAATGAACAGTGGCGTAGCTAGGTGAGTAAGGGCCCCGGTGCATAAAAAAGAATCGGGCCCTCACCCCCTCTTTCCCATCCCGCTTTAACTAATAATTACCCTTTAAAATTGTAGATACCAAATAAGAAATCTTGTGCTCGGGGTCGTGTTTTTCATCAGACGCTTAATGTTTAGTTTAGAATGCCCCCTGAACTCCGGGGCCCCGGTGCCCTGCACCACTTGCCCTACGATAGCTACGCCACTGTGAATGAAACATTTTAATAGCAAGATGTAAACAAATTACATTCGAATGACGTCATAATGTCATAGCCGAGAATACTATATGATGGACGAATGGGACATTGTAATAGTAGGATGTATAATCTGTCTGTGTCACCTTGCCGTCGCCGGCGTAGTGGAAGCCGGCGTCGGTGGAGAATACGAGAAGCTTGCGGGCGTGCTCGCGCCAGCCGATCTCGTCCTTGCACACGACGGCCTGCATGATGGCGTCGAAGCCTCCCTCGGGCGCGTCCAGGTTGCCGGACACGTCCGCGCGGGCCACTGCTTTCTAACAATATACAATCGAGTATTTTTATTCATTTTAAATCGAAGAGATCCTAACTTATTTTTATTTTTTTTTGCACCCAATTCTAAAACTAAAAAATAACATTTTCGTTACATATTAGTTGCATGAGGTGCAACAGGCGGTTAACTTAGTTAGTACTTTAAAATTAATGAGTCGAGATGGCTCAGTGGTTAGAACGCGTGCATCTTAACCGATGATTGCGGGTTCAAACCCAGGCATGCACCGCTGTTTCATGTGCTTAATTTGCATTTATAATTCATCTCGTGCTCAGCGGAAGGAAAACATCGTGAGGAAACCTGCGTGTGACAAATTTCATAGAAATTCTGCCACATGTACATTCCACCAACCCGCGTTGGAACAGTGTGGTGGAATATGTTCCAAACCTTCTCCTCAAAGGGAGAGGAGGCCTTTATCCCAGCAGTGGGAATTTACAGGCTGTTGTTGTTGTTGTTAAAATTAATACAATAACTATGCTAATGAACCAAGGTGACCCAGTTAAACCTACATCACCTGCACTGGAGGAATCTAGGTCCAGCAGTTGAAATGTAGTGCTGTTACTTTATTGTACTATGGCAAATGCAGTATAATTATAATAAATTGTAATACATAAATATCCGTAATTGGTGAAATTGTACGACTATATTTAAATAACAAGTTAAATTGGCTTTAGTATTGTATCCGCACAAATTGATGATTAACAAAACATAATGCTAGGGTCACATACGATACTAGAAAACATACTAACATCAAAAAAGTCCGTGTCGTTGCTGAGAGACATTTGATTCTTGTAGCCGTAGGGCGCCGCGCAGCCGTCGCAAGGTGATATTAGACTGGAAGATATAAATTATTCATTAAATACCATTACATAATCACATACCGAGAGTCGATCGAATTCATATGCAAAAATGTTGCCTTACTTTTTAGGTACGGTCGAGACATACGGCATGACGAGTTTGTCAACGAACGATCCAAAACCGATGCGGAAGTTCGAAGTGATATTTCTCATTGTACTCGAGAGTAGACTGCCGAGCATACTGAGCTTCTCCTTGTCATTCTTCATCGACCTACTCAAGTCCATGAGGTAGTAGAGATCCACCGGGTAGTCTTGAGCTTGTGCGTACGAGAACGTCATCTTCTGCATCTGATCTATAATGATAATCATTTATTAATATTGTTTAGCTTTAAATATTTCTTTTTATGTAATAAATTTTATTATTAAATAAATTAATAGGCTATTTGACTGGTTTTTAAAATCCATTTTATATTATTAAGTAGAGGTTAAGGAACCCAGTAAAAGTAGATTTTTTTTATTTCTAGTACATATTTGCCGAAAAATATCATACTAAAAATTCCATATTTAAATAACGCGCGAAAACGCTACTTGGACAATATGGCGCTGCAATGGGGTCGGTAACGTCACTTTGCTGCATTTTAAACTGTGGTACACATAGTAAAAAAGCAAGGTTTACAAGAAAGTGACTTCATCAGAAGCTCGGCCAATCAGGAGCGTTTTATGTCACGTGACAAACGTTTGAAAAAATGCATTTTTATTTATTGACTTTTAAATAAATTAAGTATTATTTTCAAATTTCGTTTGATTTACTGATTACAATAATTCAAAATTTATTTTTCGCATTGTCAAATAGCCTATTTAAGAAGAATGAATTATGAAATTTTTAATAATAAAACATTAAAAATATATTATAATCTCGTAATCGTTTATAAACAATCATGACCGCCATTAGCAAATCAATATTAAAACATCTGTCATGAGTCATAATACTGTTGACACTTACTCATCCGCAGTTGTAGCTTCACTCTTTGTGGCTTAATTTGAACCAAGTTCTCGCCGCCGGCGCCGGCCGCCATGTACCCGCCACCCTTACTGCTACTGCTGCTGCTGCTACTACTACTACTACTCATGGATTCCTCGTAATATGAAGACTCCATACCTACGCCCATTCGACCTTTCGCTGTAATTATAGAAATATTATTATTATATTTAAAAAAAACAGTTTTTAGTACATTGTAAAGATACGCTATGAGTAGATAAAATTTACCTCTTGTTAGTTCACGATTGTACATCGGATCTATAGACTGCTGATTGTCTGGATTGAATATGTAGGCCTCATCACAGCCGCCGGTGCCGCCCTCCATGGCGGGATTGAAACAGCGCGGTCCATTGAACTCCGGGGCGAAACACCACGCACAGGACGGCGTCCTTGCACAGTCACTGCACGTCGTCTTGCTGGAGCAAGGGTTTTGGGCAAGCAACTGCTCCGCGCGTTGCCCCGAGCAGGTAACAAACAGGCTCGCCCACAAGCAAAATAGTATACTCGTTCGTGTATCCATTTTACTGGTTTGTTTTGATTTCAGATCAATACCTGAAACAAACACGTTATGTTATATAACGATATAATAAATAAATCTCATATGAAGTTTAAAAGTAGCATTGGGAAGGTTTTGGATCTCATTCCCTCACACCACTTTACTTGGGCTTTATAATCTTCCTAACACGAGATAAAATATTGACATAGGTCACGGCACGATCAACTTATTTATTTTTTGTTCATTCAACAATATGCATCGTCCAATTTTGCAGAGTAATAAAACTGATAAATATCAAAGAAGAAATAAAGTCACAATAAATTAAAACTCTTTAGTATAGCGCCAATAAAACAACTACTTACATTTACATAAATATCAATGAAGGTTTTTTTTTTGTATATAAAATATATACTACAGAAACAAAGCAGAAGATTAAGCAATATTATAGATACATACGATATTAATAGTAAAAAACACTTTATAAATCTTAGGTATACTAGAATCGTATGTTATGAATGAAAATCACATCATATGGTCGGTAGAGTGAGTTAAAAAATCTGGTCTAAGCTTGCACCTGTGGGCGGGAGCGGGCGCTAAAGCGCCTACGCTCCGCCGTATCGAGGCCAGGAGCAGACAATCGGCGCTTTAAAACCGCTATCGTTTACACAAACTGGAGCTCGTAAGAAATACTATACTGAATATATTCCGCTAAATATAAATAATTATATGATAATTTTACTTAAAACATAATACTTTGAAGAGTAATTAAAAAAGTACTCCTAAAAAAGGAGTAAATAAATGAAATAAATCTTTTACCTTAACCTTTTTTATTATAATTTATATGAACTTATATGAATAAAATTATTTTGTGACCAACCTACATAAATATGTTAATAAAAAATATTATATCGCATGAAGTAGCGTCGTAGAGACCCAATGTTAATAAACAATTATTATACAGCGGTCAATCATAATACAATTAAATATATCATTTAAAACTTATAATTTCTTATAATATGCATTAAATGAATTCAAAAATACCTTTGCCTTATTCAATTCTCCGGTGCGAGAGTGTTAACTCTCAGTGATAATGTAGTTTATTACATCAATATTTACGAACACCAGTCACCTTTTGACAACAACGACCCACTTAATTTCTTAAACTCTCAAGAATTATTATTAAATATTATTTCGTTTTCCTATAAAATCAATTAGTCACATTACATCGAAGGGCAACTCGTCACCTTTAACTAAATCTTTTCCTTTAACAAATTAAAAAACAAATCTTCTACCGTTCGCGAATCCAACCATTGACACGACACTTATCACGAAATTAACGTTTATTAAATAAATATCTTTTACCGCAAATATTGAAATTATGATAAGACATAGAGTCGTAATTATGCGGTTTGTTTTGTCGTTTTTATTTTTCGAGATAGAGTTCGTATAAAACAGCAACGCGAGTGCGCGACCAGCCCGTGCCGGATACACGCGTGACTAATAGTACAGAAAATAACTTCGTCAGCGAATGATACAGCGGCGCCGTCACCGCTCCTTCTTCGAACCAATACGTGCCAAATCGCACTCAATACAATAAGCATTAAGCAATGTGTATTGTAGTCTGTATGGGATGCATTTAATTGACCACCTTAGCATAAACAGGTTCGCACTAGATTTCGTGTTTTGTTTACCAACACACATCCATAATGACGTGTACCAACTCCAGGTCATAAAATAATATGGATAAGAGGCTTGAATATTCGATAGGCGATTTCTTTATTTAAGTTTTTAAAGTTTTGATTTAAAATAAAAACTTTTTGAAATAAAAAGCGCTTGGTTAAACAAAAAACTGGTGTGTTTGTAGGTCAATGAAATTACGTCATGTTCAACAGAAATAAGATGATTCAACCGTGGTATCGTAATGTTCTTCTATTTGAATTCATACTTCACGCTTCTCATAATTGTCTTATCAGCTCTTATGTCCTTAGCGAGCCATATGGCATCCTGACATTAGTCCTTTTATTACGTACAATTCATCAGTAGGAGTTATTTATAACCATATTAGCCTTTCAGAATTATTTGTTCATATTCATTTAAGCCGGCCGTATAAAACGTGGACCTCAAATTTAAAATTATTTTACACTTATACAATACTTATAATATTATTTATGCACAATAATTGCATTGCATTTTTATGATACAGTAGGACAAGTTACGAAAATGTACAAGTAAAACATTATTGATAAACCGTACACTTGATAACCGTTTTAATCTAAGACTTGAAGGTAGAATGTTAAGTTTTTTATATTCTAGGAACTATACGTTATAACTGAACCTTGTCCTGTATTCGTAAAACCTGTGTCCAGATACCATATACCGTCGATAACGGTGGAGGGTGCACATCGGGTCGACGACCGCACCCGTCTGCTTTACGGGCGCGGCGCCACCGCATACATACATCCCTATAACAGCGAACTATAAACATCGGCGATGTTTTAATATGACTGGCGATTTAAAAAAAAATGTTTGTGGGGCTTTAACGTGAAATCTGTTCTTCAGGAGGATAAAGTTACATACTGATCCTGAACCTGAACCTTTTCTCTTTATTGCTAAATTTTTTTATTTTTTATTTTAATGAATACTTTATTTTCACACTAGCATGTATCACCAGTTTTAAGTTTTTACTTTTTTAAATAAAGGAAGAAAATTAATCTGTACTATTGTTGAAAAATAAAATTATCACAATATTTTCACGTTTCGGGTCATTATCAAAGGAAGACTAGAGATGCTCTACAAATATTTGTCAAAAGTGACCGTTCAGATGAATTAAACGATCAGAAATGAATATTTTATAAGGATGGCATATATGGTCTTATACTATTATTATTGGCCAAGCAAAAGAACATTTATTTTTGTGTATACTTAATTATTTATAATATTTTATTTCAAGCTCGGTAGTCAAGGAAATGCTTTGTAAGGAATCTTATGTACTTTTTTTACATATAAACATGATTTCATTTTTTTCAAAATAATCCTTGTTTTCACAGTATTTCTATGACACTTACTCTCACACACACTCAGACTTCTTGTCTGCTCTTTAGTGTTTTTGTAAGTACCAAAGCATAAAAGAGCGGACAAAAAGTCTTAGTTCTTTATAAACTGTTATTATAACTTTTATTTTTGAGTGTAGAAAATAGTTTTGTAAAAACTGATGAAATTTTTGTTTTTTCATAGCAAATATTAGTAAATTGTAAGACCCAACTCAATCCTCTCAACTTTATTAAGCAAATGTATAATTTTCATTATAATTTATGATTATTTATAGCAGCCTTGATGCAAAATGTCATCAAGAACTATTGTTGACACAAAAATAAACATTAACACTGACCTCACAAGACTTACAGTAAGCAAAGATATTTCAATAATAAAATCAAATTTTATAATATTACAATATTCTCTTCCATAATTCCAGTGTTAAAAATATAATTTAACTTTAACGTAACATGACCTGAATTAGTATTAATAAAAAGCGCAATAAAAAGCACGATAAGTTGTTGTTATAATGTTGAAATAGACTTTATTCATTCAACTATGTACACTTATTAAATTATTAAAATATTGTATTGTCTTTTAGATGACAATTATAATAGTAATTGACGTATTCGTAATATAATAACATATTTTAATAAGATAATATTTGTACTTCATGACCCATACAAGGTAAAGTGTATGTAGTTACTCACCAGCCTTAAAATATATTTGAGTCCAACTTTATTAACGAACCATGCATCTCTAAAAGAAATAATTATTACCATTAGTTATTATTTTTTGTATTTTCTCATTGAGTTTAGATGTAAGTTCACTAACAAATTAATCTTTTTAAAACAATACCACAATTTAAAAATAAATACATTTATTTACTGTACCATTCGCATTCACACACCTATGAACTAGTTAGGTACTTCATTCTATACTCTTTGACCATAATCCATTGCTCGTTTGATACCACAGATTATACAGAAAACAGATACACCAAGATATACAGAATATATGGATACGCCGAAGTTAGATCAAAACTTAATATCCTGGGACTCATTGCTTTCGCCTCCAGTATCATTTCTCCAAAGGATTTTTTAATAGTAGATAAGTTTCTGTTATCGCCAAAATTACGTAGCTTAATTTCTTCGACTCAGAAAGAAGTGACTTACCCATAAGAGATGTACTAGCACTTCCTTTAATATTATAGCGGTGTAATACTTTAACTTATTAATTTAAAATAGGTAGACATACTGGCCAATGTACCACTGGCAAGTTACCGATAAATCATTTAAACAACCAATGCGCTACCAATCATGGAAATAGTTACGTTTCGTTTTGCCTTGTGCCTGAAATTATAAATACTTTTACGATTGTTATTTTCTGGTTTAACAGGTAGTACGGGACGTACCCTACAATACATACGTGGTACATGGTATAAGCGGCTATATGTTGAACATTTAGTAATATTATTAAAAGTGTCTATAGTTTAAAGAAAAATTAAACAAATATATAAAGTCTGTTCTAATTAAAATATTTCTTTGAATTTAAGTAACATTAGATAAAACTTCATGAAATTGATTATGATTTATTATCCACTCAAACGTCCGGGCGACTATAGTCGCCCAAAAATTTTTCCGGTTGAACGTTAGGGCGACTATGGCAGCCCAACAGACTTGTTAATTTTTAAGTCGTTTTTCTTTATGTTATCGTTGAAATAGCTTATTTTTTTCGACACTATACGTATCTATGATAAAAAACGTGTACTGTTTCATTCATCAGAAGTCTGTGGCTACTCAGAAATTTAAAAAAAAAAATGTCAAATATCACTCTTGTGTTTTGGTGAAGTGGTTTGGTTGTGCTAGTGTTTATAATGTAAGTATTTCTGTTTTTACTATTTTAATGTATGATTATCGTATATCGAATTTATTGTTGAGATTCATACTCAACGAATATTGTCAAATATCCTATGAATAAAGTCTGTTGCGACGATAAATTGACATGGAAACAAAATATGTTTTGTTGTTCGCTAGATTTAAGCCATATTTTTCTGTTGATTCTAAAAAATATTGATTAATAATTACTTGTAGACAGTAAACAATTCATAATTACTGCTTAAACACCCTCTCAAGGTTAAAATGTAACAAAAGAAGTGAGTATTTTAAGTTTTATTGTCCTGTTCCGCAGATTTTAATGGCGGGCGACTACGGCCGCCCGTAACGTTTACGTATTTTGTCAAAATAAGGGTTTGTACAAACGGCAAACGGTACTGTGCGGGATATGGGTTTTCCACGTTGGCTTTTGCTTTTATTTGGTTTTGCGTTTTTAAAATTTGGTGTGGACCTTTTAATTAGCTTTTTTTATTAAAAACTTTTATTTGACTTTATTGTTTGTTCGGGTTATATCTTGCAACTAAATTTTAAAGCACTTATCCTCATCCTATTGAGTTTAAATTTTGCATACACGCTTATTATGAATGACAATCCATGATTAGTTCTGTGACGAGAAGAATATATAAATAAAAAAATATGCAGTATCATTTTTGTTGCTTTGTGTATGTGTGTGTGTTGGAGTTGGAGTTTTGGAAAATATGTCTAACAAAAAATCTTAAAATTTATTTGCTGCTTTGTATTCTGTTTTAACGTGAATGTGAATATTTTTATTTTTAAGAAATCTAACATTGAATTATACAAATTTTAGGTCTGAGAATATAAATGTTTGTGGTGGCCAAGGCAGTAGCAGCCAAGGCCGTGGGGGACGTGGTGATGTGCTGATTGATCAACTGTAAGTGAACGTTTTTTTAGTAAAAGGGTCCCATATGTGACAACTTTTTATTTTGCAACTATTAAAGCGTAAAGTAGTAGTAACAGTTTATAATTATTTTTTAGATCTATTAGTAACAATGCGGCAAGAGGGGCGCGTCGACGTGGACGTGGGCATGCGCGAGGACAAGGCCGTGGGAGAGGACGAGGTGGACAGGCGTGCGTATCTTTTTCTATGATAGCAATCGAAAAAGTCTGCAGGAAGACATATTTATACAGACATATATTTTACAGCTTTTTTAAAAATTACTTTTTTTCAGTGCTATTCAAGAAGACCCGTTACACCAAATCCGGGCGGAGAGGCAACTCACCCAACGCTGCATTAACGCGCTCCCGGCAGAGGCGAAGCGAAAATTTTTAACCCGCAAACGGGAAGCTGAACTGGAGCGCATGCTCCTACCGGATGCACCACCACGCAAACGAGCAACAAAGAATGAATATATATATACACACACACACACACACATATATATATATATATATATATATATATATATATATATATATATATATATATATATATATATATATATATATATATATATGTGTGTGTGTGTTTGTGTGTAATATCGCTATATATTAAAACTATCAGTTTGTCTTTTCAGTAACATATTACAATACATAATTATTTTACAGAAAGGCATCTCCAGAACGAATACCCTGCGTCTTCAAAGACCTACCAGGACGTAAGATCATTACCTCATTGTCATTAGTAATTTGCCTTGTTTAAAGTTCGCTACATGTAAATTTGTTTGTTTCAGAACACTCGTACACTCGTCCAGGTGAACCCGCAGCAGTTCCATCCACATCACGTGGCCCTCAATTTGTAGGTAAGGTCATGACTTGATCGTGTTGTGGTTATTAGTGATTTGCCATGTATAAAGTGCGCTATATCTAAATTTGTTTGTTTCAGAACACTCGTACACTCGTCCAGGTGAACCCGCAGAAGTTCCATCCACATCACGTGGCCCTCAATTTGTAGGTAAGATCATGACTTGATCGTGTTGTGGTTATTAGAGATTTGCCATGAATAAAGTGGTGGTGGTGGTCAAGTAAAGCTATTAATTTAAGAAAACTGAACAGAACCAGCAGTGGTTGCATTTAAGTCAGGCGTATCTCATTCTGTCGTTAAGAAGGTTCTTTCTTATGCCGCACTACTTTGCCTAGTTTAAAATACGTTACATCTAAAGTTATTTTTACAGAACGGTGTCCCTCTGATGCAGCTCTTATTATACCCGGTATGTTTTTTCTGTCTATTTGAATCATGGTAAGAATAATTTTGCGTGAAAAATATGTTTGTTTCAGTCAACAAAGCTGGAAGAAAGAGACTGGACCTAACAGCAAATGTCAAAAAGCAAATATTTTTCAGAATCTGATTCTGACTGCTAATTAACTAACTTTTACCAATCAAAAGTCAGAATCAGATTCTGATCAATTCTTATTGTTTTTAGTTCAATTAAATTTCTTTTGTACAGAAATCGGTGCAGAAGTTGTCGTTGCCGCGGCATCCACTTCCAGCCCTTGTAGTTCTGGTCCCCCGGCAATTTGTTAGTATTAATAGCCGGTGTTTATTCATACTAGTATCAGTAAGGGTGATGGGTTTTATATACAAAGTTTATTTCAGGTGTCAATGATCACAGTTATGCAACTGACATGGATGAGTGGTTGCGACTGCTTGACTTCTATGACAGTGACAATGATGACAACCTAAATATTGATGACTTGGACAGTGATATCCTCCCGATTAGATTGGAGCGTAACACTGCGGCTGAACCCGCATGCGTTAATGACTTAACTGCTTTTCAGACCAAAGTTTTACAGGCGGAAGATGACGCTAATGATCGAGCTGTACGTGACATTATGCCCGATGACAGTTACACTTTTAACTGGAGTAAAGACAGACAGACTTTCCACGGTCAGCGTGAGATATTTACTGGAACGTCAGGACCAACTTTTGACGTTAATGTCCAGACTCGACCGACTGACATTTTCGACAAGATGTTCGACGTCGACTTTATCGATGTTATTTGCACAGAGACCAATCGGTACGCAGAGCAGAAGATAGCTTTGCTGCGAGAGCAGAATCAGCTATCCACTCACTCTCGGTTCAACCGGTGGTCTCCTACCGACAGAAACGAAATGATCACATTTTTAACAATACAAATCCTACAGGGCCTCTTTCCTTTACCGGAAGAAGAGGCATATTTTAGATTTAACGGGTTTGGAACATTCCAATATTTTTCAAAAATAATGTCTTATAACAGATTTCTATTGTTAAAAACAATGATTCACTTTGCCGACACGCAGACATTACAGGACAAGACTAAACTATGTAAGATACGACCCATACTAGATTATTTTAACAAAAAGTTTTCGACTCTGTATATGCCTTCGCAAGTGATAGCCATTGACGAATCACTCCTCAAATGGCACGGCAGGCTGAGTTTCGCCCAAAAGATAAAGTCCAAGGCCGCAAAAGTGGGTGTGAAAACATATGAGCTGTGTGATTCGGCTAGTGGCTATCTCTGGGCGTTTTTTGTGTACACAGGCAAAGACACAGAAGTGACTGCTGACAATACAGACGGACAGGTGGACCAACCAGACGACGAACAGCCGATTGACAGACCTGATAATGACGAGACGAATAACAGTCTATCGACGAGTTTTTACAATGACCGACCTACAACGGCTACTGCCAAGATTGTATACGACTTGATCGAGCCCCTGCTTCACCGTGGACATACATTAGTAATGGACAATTTTTATAATAGTCCTTTACTATTGAGATGTCTTAAAAATCAAAAGACAGACTGTTTTGGAACACTGAGACTCAATCGTGAATTCCTTCCTGACGCAGTGAGACACCTAAAAAAGACAGAATTGCGACAAGGTGAAGTAGTGGCCACGTACTGTTCTGATTTGTCCGTTTTGGTATGGCGAGATGCTAACATTGTGAGCTTGATCTCAACATATCATAACCTTCAAATTGAGACTACAGACAAATACAACAGACTGACTTATAAACCAAGCATAGTACTCGACTACAACAAGACCATGGGAGGAATAGACAGGAAAGATCAATTTCTGTCTGCTCAGCCCGTGGAACGTGTGAGGAACAGAGTTTGGTACAAAAAACTCTTCCGTAGACTGTACAATGTTGCAATTTTCAATTGCTTTGTGATATTTTCCAGTGTTCACCGGAAAATATCACATCGTAAGTTTCGGACTGTACTTGCGGAAGACTTACTGAAAAGACATCGACAAATAGATTTGACAAGTGAATCACGACATTTGAATGTCAGATCAAATACGACTGGACAAGTAGTGACGACTGTGAACCGACCTACCGTACGACATAAAACACAGGCCAGACCCATAGTTGACAGCAACCACTTTCCGGTTAGAACAGGATCAAAAAATACATGTTGCTGGATGTGTCCAAAAAAAACCAGGACTATTTGGAAGTGCGAAGAATGCGACGTCAATCTTTGCATCGAGGGTTGTTTTAAGGCCTATCATAAACCGTAGGAAGAACAGGGTGAGTGCTTGAAGAAGAGAGAATTTCAATGAAATTAGACACATGCAGGTTTCCTCACGATGTATATGTATATAACAACTTTTATATATTAAGTATAATTAAATAATAAAACCTAATTAAAATTTACCTTTTATTTTACATAATATGATTTACATTTTTTATATATTAATATTAAATAAAATAATAGCATCTAATATTTGTCTTTTATTTCAAATATGACCATTTGCGCTAAAACTAGTGTGTACGAAACCTTAAAAGGTCGGCCATCTTGACGACATTTCGCTGTCGAGTGTTATCGCGATGCGAGTCGTGATAATTGTGGAGAGAGTGTTTTTGTTTTGGTTTATTTTAAGATTTACGGTATGTTAAGTATTGACTTTTAGGTACCAAATGAAAGCTTATATAATCTATTTTCACGATAAATAGATAAAATTACTATAAACTATAAAGTAAAGTACTAAAACTTGGTATAAAATAAAAGTTAACTAAAATTTTACCTATTTTTCTACATTTTTATTTTATTTTTTGTACTTTAAGTTAATATTTGTCTTTTAATATTAACAAATATCAATTCTCCATAGATTCAGCTATGTGTAGGTATTTTTTACTTTGCTATAGCTTTAGTAATTAGTCAGATATCATGCTTTAAAGTTGATAAGGGAACATACGCTCAGCGCTGCGAAATTACGATCGCGCGGGCGGACGTTTGACCGGAAAACAGCTGTCAAACTCGGACGTTCAAGTGGTTATAACCTTTGAGATTTTTAAAGTAGGTAATAGTATCTTAAAATAAATATAAATTACTACCTGAAGAACAATTTTTCGTAAAAATTAAAAATTAAATTTGTGTTACAAATTATATTTAATGAACGCACTTAAAGTGAAATATCTGGTTAGTTGGTAGCAAATCGATTTTTTGTGCTTTTGTTGGCAGCGTGGTGAATTTTCAACCAATAGGATACCAATTTCAGGCCTTTCTTCTTTACAGAATATGGCCGACATTTTGATACCGCTGTCATGAAGATTTCCCAGTGACAAATTCTAACTTTGTAGTTCTTCATGCACGGTTTTTGTTCCAATAACGTTTTATTTTTTTAATTCTATAGACGGTGTTTAGTGTAAGCTATTATTTTTACAAATATGGCAGCTGATCGTGAAATAGCTGCTGAAGACAGCATTAGAGTCGTATGCCGATTTCGGCCACTCAATGACTCTGAAGAAAAAGCTGGTTCCAAATTCATCGTGAAATTCCCTTCAGGACCTGATGATAATTGCATTTCCATAGGGGTAAGTGTGAACTTTGTCAATATACCCACATTGAACTTCTCTATCATCGCCCTAATTTAGACCATGATGACTAATACATTACGATTGCTGTTCACCTGCTACGAAATGGCCTTTCTTTTCTATTCCGCTTGGTTGATTATGATTGCAATCATTAAAATTTGAAGAATTTCTATGCATTTTAACCAAATAAGACTTCTAATTTTTGCTTTGTCGAAAATCAATACAAATACTTTCTCGACCTTGACCTGGGAATTCCTAGGATAATTTGTGTATTTATATTTTTATTATTGTTTACAATGATTTCTCGATGATAATAAAATATTATTTTCAAAAATTAATTAATATTTTAATATGTTTATAATTTCTTAATTAAAAAAAAATTGGAAATATGAATAAATTAGCTGCAATAAATCAGAGCATGATGATGGATTATTTCTTAATTAAAATCATAAAATAGTGATTTTTTTATAAAACATTGTTCACATTTACAATTATTTTTATGTTTATCAGCCATTATTAAAAGAAAAGACTGAATGTGATATAAAATTTTGAACTACTTACATATTGCAAATGGTAGGTTATTCAAAACATTAGTAAGAGAGGTTTACACATTTTCAAGTGCTTTGTGTCAATTTTTATATTTAATACATATTGATTATTTTTATGTCATGACATTTAATGAAAAATAATATTCTTTTAGGGTAAAGTATATTTGTTTGACAAAGTATTTAAACCCAATGCAACCCAAGAGAAGGTTTACAATGAAGCAGCCAAAAGTATTGTGTCAGATGTACTTGCTGGTTACAACGGTACCATATTTGCATATGGTCAGACAAGTTCTGGTAAAACACATACCATGGAAGGTGTCATAGGTGTGTATCGTAAATAAATTACATTGCATAACATATTTTAATGATCATTACAAAATTACCTTATATTGCATGTAAAACAGATGAAGTTTTATTATGCAGTTTTTTTATAACATACATTGAATTGCAGGGGATCCAGGAAAACAGGGTATTATTCCACGAATAGTCAATGATATTTTCAACCACATCTACGCAATGGAAGAGAATCTTGAATTTCATATTAAAGTTTCTTATTTTGAAATTTATATGGACAAAATTCGAGATCTCCTGGATGGTAAATATATAAATGAAACAAACATCGAATTCAGTTGTTTGCTTAAAAGCATATTACAATTAATAAATAAATATTTTTTTAAACAGTATCAAAGGTGAACCTTAGTGTACATGAAGACAAAAACAGAGTTCCATTTGTAAAAGGTGCTACGGAAAGGTTTGTGTCAAGTCCGGAAGAAGTTTTTGAAGTCATAGAAGAGGGAAAGTCAAATAGGCATATTGCAGTAACAAGTATGTTATTACCTAATCATACCTTCATTTTTAAAATGAATGAATAGTTTCACTCAAAATTTTCTCTTACAGACATGAATGAACACTCATCTAGATCTCATTCAGTCTTCCTCATTAATGTTAAACAAGAAAACTTAGAAAACCAAAAGAAATTATCCGGGAAGTTGTATCTTGTTGATTTGGCGGGGTCTGAAAAGGTGATAAAACACTTTAAGTCTGTTTTTAAATATATTGAATCTTTAAATCTAAAATTTTAAGTATAATTTTTAGGTATCTAAAACTGGTGCTGAAGGTACTGTGCTCGATGAAGCTAAAAATATTAACAAGTCATTGTCTGCTCTGGGTAATGTAATTTCCGCTTTAGCGGATGGCAACAAATCTCACATCCCATACAGAGACTCGAAACTCACTCGTATTCTTCAAGAATCACTCGGTGGTAATGCTAGAACAACTATTGTTATATGTTGTTCTCCTGCATCGTTCAATGAGAGTGAAACAAAAAGTACACTTGACTTTGGTAAAAGGTAAATACTTTTTAAATTGTTGCAATGAAGGTATGTAAATATAATAAATTTGTTTCTTATCACTTTATAATTTCACAGGGCTAAGACTGTTAAAAATGTTGTATGTGTCAATGAGGAACTCACAGCTGAAGAATGGAAACGTCGCTATGAGAGAGAAAAAGAGAAGGTGGCGAGGTTGAAAGGAAAGGTAATATTCGTCAGGTTTTCCTACAAGATGTATTTGTGCTTAAAGGATTCACTGAGCATATTTTTTTATATATTGCAAAGGTTGAGAAGTTGGAAGCAGAGGTCAACCGTTGGCGATCGGGTGAGACTGTACGTCCAGAGGAACAAGTCAACTTGGTGGAAATTGAAGCTGTCACTCCAGTTACATCGTTCATAGAAGAGAAACCACCGGTGGCTGTAAGTAGCACACACTTTATTTTAATTTTAGTGATTTCACTATTATAAATGAAAACAAAAATTAAATAAATTCAATTTATATTCCTATTTCAATTTGACCAAAGTATATTAAAGATAAGTGAAACAAATTGCTTTCTTCCTTTCTTTTTGATAAATGTATGTAATTTCAAACAGGATTCTTGTGTTTTAACTTGGTATGTAAGGCCTCGTTTATAATGGCGTCTGTTTATAACATAGAGCGATGACACACGCGTCGAACTGAGACGTAGGTGGAAATGCCTGCTACTGCATTAAGCTATTATTCGTTAGAAGCGTCCTCAGCGTCATTTTATTACTCATCAGTCAACATGAAATCGCATTAAATTCGCAAACGTTTGAAAGACACTAAATCATTCTTAGAAAACTATAAGAGCGGCTCTTTATTTGGAAATGTTCGCCTTTAATTAAAACAATTAAAAAAATGTATAATTGAAATTAATTGCATTGTAATTAATTAAGAAATTTTAGTAGCTCATGAATTGATTTAAAATTTGATATTTAATATTATTATTATTAATATTTTATAAAAAAAAGAAGTTTGAAAACTTCATAAAATATTGGTCAATACAACAGACCTGTCTAAATACAAAACTATCTTTAGAATTTAAGATAAATAGGTCACAATTTAAAGTTAATTAAACAGACTATAGTGTTTCCTTAAAGACTTATAAATACGATGTGTAGATTTGGTGCAAAACCCATCAGATCATAACCCATAGGAGGTGTCGTATGACTTGGGATATTTTCCTTTAGATCTTCATTCAATCGAATCAAAAAGTAAATTTTATTCAAAGCATATAAACGATCTTGGCGTTTACCAATACTCAAGCAAAAGCCTATCCCAACCGGGTTGGTCAGTAAGGTTGTCAATAGCTTGCAAATGTTTCATATTTTATACTCATGCAGAATGTACATTGCGCTGACCCCATCTAATGGGAAAGCGATTGATAGTGATAATTAACTTATAACATTATGTTTATATTATCACGTTGTACTTTGGACTAGTCAGTCGGATCAACTTTGAAGCTACTAAATATATCTTACACAACTAACTCAAAAGTACACCAAATAATACGGGCCTGAAATCACAGGAAGTTATAAGCGACATTGATTATTATAATAATTATAACATTTAGGACATACGTATCAAAAGATCTTATCGTAAATCGATTTTGAACATTTCGCGAATTTCGCGAATAACATTTCTTTTGAATTTTGATTGTATTTATTTATTTTCTCAGAGCTTTGCCGTTATCATTATACTATTAGAGCTAGGGTATCATTTTCAATAATGAAAATACTTTAAAATGTTGATGTAACGCTTTATCAAAAAAGAATAGAAATTTCAGTAAGATGTTTGTTTGATATTTATGTAAAAAACTAGATGAAAAAATGGAAATGGATACTCTAAATTATAAGTGAACTGAAGCGAAGCAAAATCTAATCGGAGATATTATATAATGTAAACATTTATAATACGGCGTTAAAAATATATATAAAATTAATGTTATTTTGTTTTACCGCCGGAAAAGAGGTAATTCTTGCTTTTATCGCCACTTCTTCTCGGTAAAATCCAAGCCGATGGTAACTTTAAATTTAATCTTGTAAAGTCTAACCTACTTTGTTTAAATTATAATTTGATAAATATCTTCGGGTAAATATTTGGGTTAATGGTGCGATTGTTTTTATGAAGCCTGTACCGGTAGCCGTATCGAGTGCCGTTGAGGATGCGGCTATGCAGGGCAAGTTGGAGGCGTTGTACCAACAGTTGGACGACAAGGACGAGGAGATCAACCAACACTCTCAGCTCGTTGAGAAGCTCAAGGAACAGATGATGGAACAGGAGGAACTCATCGCGTGCACGAGGTATTGTATTTGATGTGATTCCAGCGTATTAATCTAATTTACTTATGATATTATGAAGAGGCTAGTTGCCTCAGTGGGCGGTACACTTGTAATTTAAATTTGAATTTGAACAAGCTCTAATGATTTTTCATGTGTTATTTTGTGTGTATAATTCATGTGTTGTTATGTGTAAATTAATTTATGACCAGTTGATTTTCGTAGTAAAAAAACAGACCTTAAGAGAAAACGTGCCCATCCGTAGGTCCTTTAGAGACTGTTACTTATGCTTTTCATTACTCATTACTACGAAGTATGTTTGCATGTTCAACCGATAAGAAATATTACCTATTACTGTCGCATGTCTGAACAAATGTTCGTATTAATTAAATGTTAGTAGATTACTTCCTATAATGTTCGTTTCATAAATCGTGTGTTACATACACAATTTATAAAATGAAAAAAAAAAATAACTCTTAATCTATTACTGATTACATAACAAATGTGAGTTATGTTCGAATCGCCTTTTTGACTTCACGCTCTGATAATTATAAACATTTCAAGACATTCTATGTAATGAATAACCAGTATTTTAGGTTATATTTTTGGGGTTCCGTTGTCTTACAAGAATCCCATTAAATTTAGCCTTATCTGTGTTAAGTTATTGATGGAATCATTAATCAATCTTCATTTCGTTAATTTGTGATTATTTTCATTCATTTATATGTGTAAAACGTATTTTTAAATATATCACGCGAAGATAATTATCATAAAATGACCACAAAATACTTTCATGTGTTACGCAATAATGACCCGTCCGAAAGTTTAAGTGAAGCCTCGTTATTTTTTTTTACTCTTTGATAATAAATACCATTGATAATGATGATTGTGCAAATTATTTTTTTTATACAATCAAGATTATTTTTTCCTTGATATTGAGTTTTTGTACATGCGCAATGCCGCTCATTGAAATTGGAACAGAATTTATAATGAGATTGTAACTGGTATTATTCCATTGTGTTTAATTCCAATGATTGAGATCCTAATATTATATTCGTACGATGTAAATACACTCGGTCTGTTAAGGTTGTATTTCATCGCTACACGAAACGCTCATTTTTCGTTAGTCTGAATGTTCTTATTTCGTTCATAGCACATTTAATATGCCATTTCAGCGTTGTGGATACTGTTTTCCTTGTTATATTAAAATAATATGACTTTCGTTAATATTGGTAAATTTAAAGGGGGGTGAAACTGCTGACTTTCGTTAATATTGGTAAATTTAAAGGGGGGTGAAACTGCGATGTATTGCTATACTAATTTAATACATTAACCTCCAAAATACTCTATAATAATTATCATCTGGGATAAGTTTTATATACATATGTGTCCCGTATATTATTAGGTATTACAAAAAAAGGCTTCGCATTTTTTTGATACAGAAGATACACTGTTAAATTTTTTGACTCACTATTATTGTATATCCCGTACTTTTGGTAATTCATGGTTACTGTCGTGAATGTTTGATTTGTTACTGATTTACTAATTAGTATAATATGGTAACTGAACTCGTCAGGAAGAATGAGGGAAAGGAAAAAGAGATAGCTAAAATAGGTATTATTAAATTTCTTTACCGATCCTGACATGCTTAAATGTGAAGTTAATTTACATTAACATTTTCACGATCTACACGTCTATCAATTTACATGCATCTATTTAAAAAGATAATTATTTTGCTTAATTACAACCGACAATTAAGACTGGTGTGTTTTTTTATTTATTTTGTTGTTATGCTAAATAATTGCAAATATTAAATTTTATATTTTTACAGACGAGATTACGAGGCCCTCCAAGGCGACATGAACCGCATCCAACAGGAAAACGAAGCCGCTAAGGAGGAAGTTAAAGAGGTGCTGCAGGCTCTGGAAGAGCTCGCAGTCAACTACGATCAGAAGTCCCAGGAGGTTGACAGCAAGAGTCGGGAGTGTGACCAACTGTCGGAAGAATTACAGACTAAGCAGGTATGTTGTATATTTATTTACTTATATAATGTTTATATACCGAAGGATAATAGGGCAACAATAGAAATTATTCGTGTTTCGTTAACCATGAAAAATAAAAAAAAGAAGTAAAACATATTTCACATTTTCCTCTCTTTAAATTAAATTGAATAAGATAAAAATACCGAAGGAAATAAAAAAATAATCGCTATATTTTTGCCTTTAATCAAGTCAACGTAAGAAAACTCCAACGTAAATCCCTGAAACTTAACTAAAATACATAATAAATCAAAAACGCGGTACAATGTTAGACATGCAAATACGTATACGCGGTTGCGGTGTGACGTGTAAAAACGAGTATCATTATTATCGGCTATTTATCAATCAATCGATATTTATCGTCGATTGTGAAAATATATTTTTGGATAGTGCTATTATTGGTTTGTAAATGCAATAAATTATTTTAATACATTAATTATCTGCTTTGAAGATGAAATTGCCTCGAAAACAAACGTCATTATATATTTAATATCTGATATCATTATGACTATACATTATATTCGGGTGTATTTAATATAATTATCATAATAAGATGTATATTACCGATTTTTTTTTCACAATTTCCGGATAGTCCGTCCGGCTATTTTTTCTATTTGTGCACAAATATTTTATTACAATATAATTGTATATTATATACAATTATTTTTTTACGATACTATAAAAATAATTTTATATATTTAGAGCAATAATTGGTTTTTGTTGATTTTTACCAATCAATCAATGAGTTAAATCTGAATGTCAGAAAATTCTTAATCCTGATGTAAAACATTATGTTTGTGGTCACCCTCATATCAGTTGCAACCCTAAATATAGGCGAAGACTTGCTTTGTATGCCTTTCGTATCAATATGACGATTTTCCGCAGAGTGCACTGACGACCGCAACTGCAGAGTTGCAGCAGCTTCGTGATCTTTCCGCGCACCAACGTAAACGTATCGCAGAACTTCTCACCAACCTCCTCCGAGATTTGGCCGAAATCGGCGCCGCTGTGGGCGGGTCCGAGTTGGACTTCAAGTTGAATGTGGACACCGTCGGTAAACTCGAGGAAGAATTCACCGTAGCCCGACTTCACATCAGCAAAATGAAGAGCGAGGTTAAGAACATCGTGCAGCGCTGCCATTCACTCGAATCCGCTAACATTGATGCTAATCAGAAGGTAAGTCAGTCAATCGTTAGAGTAATCATGTGAAATGAGAGATTTGAGTTTTGTTTAGAATTACAAAAGATTTATTTATGTAAATTCAATTATCTCTTTTTAGGTCTCAATTTTCTATTTTATAGATTTCTTTTCTTTAAGTTTTCCGTCAAATATCAGTTTCGTCATAAGTTACAGTGTAACTTTTGTGCCCCTTTTTAACGACTTGGTGTGGGTTTTATTTTATTAAATGTAAATTAATGACACGATAGATCGAGGAGTACGAGCGGTCGCTGGGCGAGTGCCGGCTGCTCATCTCGCAGCACGAGGCGCGCTGCGCGTCGCTGGCCGAGTCCATGCGCGAGGCCGAGAACAAGAAGCGCCAGCTCGAGGAGGCGGCCGACGCGCTGCGCGAGGAGTGCGCGCGCCTGCAGGTGCGGAACCATCGCTACTTACTCACTAACGATTACACTCGAGTTCAACGACCATTAATAGTTTTGCGTTAGTAAACGAAATAAATTTCGCACTTTAAATTAACGCAACGCAATATATCGACGGATAATTAATTAATTTCGTTATTTTAAATATAGATTAGGGAATGATTTGAAATTAATCAAATACTTATTAAATATAATGTATGTATTCTCTTGGTGGTAGGGCTTTGTGCAAGCCCGTCTGGGTAGGTACCACCCACTCATCAGTTATTCTACCGCCAAATAACAGTACTCAGTATTGTTGTGTTCCGGTTTGAAGGGTGAGTGAGCCAGTGTAACTACAGGCACAAGGGACATAACATCTTAGTTCCCAAGGTTGGTGGCACATTGACGATGTAAGGAATAGTTAATATTTCTTACAGCGTCATTGTCTATGGGTTATGGTGACCACTTACCATCACGTGGCCCATATGCTCGTCTGCCAATCTATACCATAAAATAAAAAAAATAAAAATGTAATGTGTCCTTGTGTGTGTGTGTGTGTCTGGCTAACTAAGACGTGTTGCGTGGCAGGCCGCGGAGCGCGTGCAGCAGGCGGCGGCGGAGCAGCGCGCCGACTCGCAGGTGCGCGCGGCGCTGGAGGCGCAGCTGGAGCAGCTGCGCGCCTCGCACGCCTCGCAGCTGGCCACGCTGCGCGACGAGCTGGCCGCGCAGCAGCGCCAGCACCAGCTGCTGAAGGAGTTAGTACCGGCGCTATTCGTGTTGGGATCGTTTATTAGAAAACGAACTCACGGAGAGATCGTCGAATTAAATACTTTTTGAAATTCGAATACAGGCAGTCCTCGACTTACGTCGTTTCGACTTGCGTCGTTTCAAGTTACGTCCAACAATGTTTTGACACTATTCCTCAATCGTACGTGAATTGTTTCGATTTCCGACATAGGAGAGATAGAGATTCACTTGTAGCTAGGTCAAAGTGTCATAGCAAGAAGAAATAAACGAAGCAATCTAATATGTCTCGACTTACGTCGTTTCAAGTTATGTCCAACAATGTTTTGACACTATTCCTCAATCGTACGTGAATTGTTTCGATTTCCGGCATAGGAGAGATAGAGATTCACTTGTAGCTAGGTCAAAGTGTCATAGCAAGAGGAAAGAAACGAAGCAATCTAATATGTCTCGACTTACGTCGTTTCAAGTTATGTCCAACAATGTTTTGACACTATTCCTCAATCGTACGTGAATTGTTTCGATTTCCGGCATAGGAGAGATAGAGATTCACTTGTAGCTAGGTCAAAGTGTCATAGCAAGAGGAAAGAAACGAAGCAATCTAATATGTCTCGACTTACGTCGTTTCGATTTACGTCGCATATTACGAGAACCTAACATGCCGTAAGTACGAGGACTGACTGTATTTAATTTTATCTCTTTTTTCACAGCACATACCAGGAACTGACCCTCGCGCGACAGCAGTTGCAGGACGACTACGAGAAGTTGAAACGCGAGGAGACCGACAAGTCCGCCAAGCTCAAGGAGCTCATGTTAGTGTCGCGCTCACCGCGCCGTAACCTTGATAAATACGAGAAGGAGGTGGCCAACAAGCAGATATTGTATAGAGACGATGAATTCAGGGATTTTATCATATCCCCAAAAAAAGAAAGACTAGGATTCTCGTACGGCGCGAGCCTAGCCGTTGAGAAAGCGTCGGTCGGCGAGGAAAAGTCGCTCTCGGCAATCCCCAAGTCCTCCCGCCACTCCTGCAACATCCACCCCCTCCAACTGCATCTTCTTATTTCAGTCACCATGATCCTCCTCACTCATCGTTATCCTCAGATTGTTGTTTTGGTTTGAGCCTGTCAGCTTGTTTCTGTGATATCATCATGGGTCTCCACACAACTAGTAGTATTTGTTTATGGTGCCTTTAACGGTTGTATTTGTTATATGTTTCCACAGTTAATCGGAGACCCGTGGTTAAGTTCCAATCCATTACGCTTTCTTTTTCAATACGACTGTCTTGTATGAATACACGTGGCAATAATACAAAATAGTTCTAGGGATAAAAGTTCATATAAGACAGGTGTATGCGAAATAACATATTAGAAAATTATTTGATGAGATTCAAAATTTATATTTTTTATGCATTTTTAATGCTTCGCTTCGAAGTATGTCGTGACTTTCTAGTCAATAATTTGTTTAACAATCGTATTAAGTTTACGAAATGAATTGCTTGTTTGTGTAGTTATCAACTAATAGCATGTGTATATGTGTTCTATACCCGTGAGTTAAGGCATGACTACTTAAATTTAGGAAACAATTTTTCTCAATATTTAGTACTTTAGGTGTTTGTCGTTACATTAGGCAATTGTAGAGTCGTTTTTGTCGTTGTTGTTGTGAATCGGTACCTGTTACTAGATAATTCAACTTTTCGGTGTATTTAAAGACGTTGAATATATTTTAACTTGATTCGATATCACTGCCTCTTTATGTTAAAACTCGTTGAATTCGTTCAATTGAGAAAATTTGCAATGATCGGTTCAGAAACGCACTAAATTTATTTTTAAATGAAATGTTAATGAATTTTACATCGCCGATATGTTGCTCGGAAGATTAGCACAAAATTAACATTACAAAATACGATTAATTTAAATTAAAGCAAAAATCAAGATACAACTCCACTGATTTAATGCAATGTACATATTTATGTAAATAGAGTTGAATGTTTGTATAGAGAGTCGGTGCATACATATTTTTCTTAATATATTTTTGTATAACATGTGACGACCATACGGTAAATATATCTCCTTGATTAAAGAAATTTTAAACGAAACCACGTAGAATGTACTATTTACAAAAAAAATGTTCAAATATTTTAAATATAATTAATTTGGATTGAAAGTAGGGTTAGTGTAAATTTAGTAGTTAACACAATACATTCATTCATTACATGAACGAAAGCATTTATTCACAGTATTATTGAGCGAATCATTCCAATGTAGGCATTTTTTATTTATTTTCCGTTCAACCAATCATATCAAGTATAAAGTAACCGTAGAGCATGACACTTCATTCATCTATTCCTTTAATGGTCCACGCCTCTTTATTATTATTGCATTTATCTTTACCCTAGTATCCATATCACTTCCTTAGTCAATGTACGCACTCTAAAATGCCGAAGAGTGATTGTCGCCTCAACCTAACCGGTTGTGAACTTGTGCAAATAGATACAATTTCTCTGAATAATATTTTTTTAATTTCTATTTGCACATAGGTCGTACGGTGTCATGGGTTTTTTGAATCTAGAAAGCATTCTGTTATACTATTTCCGTTTGCTTTTTTTATTTCTAGATTAGAACTACCTATGACACGAGAAGACGAAATGGTTAACTATTTTGTGATACAATAATGTTAATTGATAATATTCTAGACAATGTAAGTACAAGTATATGTAGTGGTCTTGTAATGGCTCGCTTTTTATATTTTTTTTAGTTGTCATTTTTTCCGCACGTATCCCATTCATATTCATTCTGCCGGGAGTTGGCATTTTCAATATTTGGCCTTTAAGCATCACGCGACATAATATGGATGGGTGCGTGCAGGAAGATATAGCTCAGTCGCATTTTCAGGTAAATTATCTTACATTCAATTGTTTTGAGTAGCAAAATTTCATAAATTTATGCAATTTAAATTCATTTTACAATATACATATTTTACTTTTATATTACCCCCACAACTTATATTTCACTGACTCCCTGTTCTGTACTACATATGTCTTCTTTATTGTTAATATATTACAGTGCTTGATATTACTTTATAGTAAAAATCTTCATCTGTTTTCATTTCCATGACATGTACTCTGTAACATCATGTATTGTATTATCAAACAGCCAAAGCGTGGAACGACGCGAGCAGGCCCGCGCCGACCTCAAAGGACTGGAAGATACCGTGGCTAAGGAGTTGCAGACTCTGCACAACTTAAGAAAATTATTCGTTCAGGATCTACAGGCAAGTGTTGCACAGCTTGTACATTTTTTACACACATTTATATGCGATTAAATGCGCACCAAGAACTACGTAGAATATTTTTTGAATTTTTAAGATAGTAATATTTTGTTGTAACAGAATATATAAAACAATATCTGCTACAGGCCAGGATAAAGAAATCCACCAACTCCGAAGAAGGTGCAGAGGAAGAGGGTGGTTCTCTTGCGCAAAAACAGAAGATCTCGTTCCTGGAGAACAACCTCGAGCAGCTGACGAAGGTGCACAAGCAGCTCGTTCGCGACAACGCCGACTTGCGCTGCGAGCTGCCCAAGCTCGAGAAGCGCCTGCGCGCCACCATGGAGCGCGTCAAGGCGCTCGAGACCGCACTCAAGGTACGCATTACGTTGTGACTTATCGCTTTACTTCATTCATTCGTTGTTATTTATAACTTATCTTGTTAAAGTTTATCGAGAAGCTCACACTGAATTTGGTATTTTTTTTTTTTTTTTGGTAAGTGAAATTATGTTAATTTCTAATTGTAGGAGGCCAAGGAAGGAGCGATGCGTGATCGCAAGAGATATCAGTTCGAGGTCGACAGAATCAAGGAAGCAGTACGCGCCAAAAACCTTGCCCGAAGAGGCGTGCAGGCACAAATCGGTAAGATACATTCATCATCATCATCAACAGCCTGTAAATTCCCACTGCTGGGCTAAAGGCCTCCTCTCCCTTTGAGGAGAAGGTTTGGAACATATTCCACCACGCTGTTCCAATGCGGGTTGGTGGAATACACATGTGGCACAATTTCTATGAATTTGTCACATGCAGGTTTCCTCACGATGTTTTCCTTCACCGCTGAGCCCGAGATGAATTATATAGAAAAATTAAGCACATGAATCAGCGGTGCTTGCCTGGGTTTGAACCCGCGATCATCGGTTAAGATGCACGAGTTCTAACCACTGCGCCATCTCGACTCAAGATACATTATAACAGAAGAGGTGAAAGAAGTCTTGTCGTAGTTATAGTAAGTCTGTGTCCGTACTAACTGTGTTGTCGCGCCCGCAGCGAAACCGATCCGTGCGGGCGGCGGCCACCTGGTGGGCGGCGGCGCCGTGGGCGTGGTGCGGCCCGCCAACGCGCCCGCGCAGGACATCAAGCGGAAATCCATCATCGTCGGCGCGCGCGGTATGCCAACTCACTTATACATAATCAATAATACACAATAATGGCATATTTTGATTTAAACTTCATTTCAATTCCATTGATGCCTTGTTAGCTTGTTATTATGTTGTCTCTGATCTTGTTTCGATATTTTTTCCTCAAACTAAAGATCAAAGTACTATTTACTAATTTAAATTATTATTTTAATTGTTTATGAATGTGTATATAATTTAAATTATTATTTTAATTGTTTATGAATGTGTATATAATTATAATTATTTTTAATAATATTGTTAGGTGGACGTGCAAATTAGCCATCTAAATGCATATTTGGCGATACAATAAATTGAAATCGATATTTAACATTTAATTTTCATCAGTCATTATCGAGTGAAGTTAAAATATTACTTTACTACCATACATTTTATGCACTAATAAAATCAATTTAAAGTATTTTTCAAGTTGATGTAGTAATCATAAATAATTGTTAATTGTTATTAATAGATGTCAACTTTTTAAAGACGTCCAATGTTCGTATCGGTCGATAATGTTATTTTTCTTTTTCAGATGAGAGTTGAAGAGATAGCCGTTATTTCATAGAGAATCTAAATAAAACTTCATAGATATACCTAGAATAAGACGGCAAAAATCATTCTTGGAAAATATATCCATAATATAATTCTACTTATATGTTTATGAAAAGCCTAATATAAGCTACAACAAAATAATAAAAAAATAAAGTAGTTCTCTTAGGCTTAACGTTTCGAGCTGTCTAATCTTAAAGTCAATAAGTGCACATGTATTTAAAAAAGATTATAGCTTCTAGCGATCGTCGTTCTGTGTCTATACCGTTTCGCTTTGTTAATGAAAAGCGTTGAAATTGACCGTGTAATGTATAGGCACAGGTTTTAAACATTTTACTGATTAGCCATTAGATATGTCCACGAAAAGAAGTATTATTTTGAAACGGATATTGAGCTTGATCTTAAATGTCGCTTTCCAAGTTAAATCAGATTAAAATATTTTTATGAAATGACAAGTATTAAGTTTAGTTTCATTATAAATGCTACTCGCATTTCGTTCTAAATTTGATATCCTTGTAGACATTGCTGGGGTGAAATGGCATTTTGTATAAAGAAAAAACTATATAAAATCTTCAGTACAAAAACGACCGAGCCAGTTACCAGAGTACATTTGCAACACCAGGAGTGCAGCCATTTCCACCCCATTGGATACCAGGACTTACTAGATGCAATACGATGCAGTACGTTTAAGATTATGCTGTGAGTTATTAGCAAACTTGCATATGCTGCCGCACAAATAAAAAAATAAAAATGAAATAAAAATATCACGTTTAACCTCATGGTTGTTGCATTGCGTGTGGTAGCAAATGCATAAAGGAGTGCGTCTTCAATGTGTAGTTTAGTATAAGCTTCTTTTAATATATATTTTTATATATTGTGATAAGAGTTGTTATGCCGACATGCGAGCATTTAATAAGTTAACGAAACGATGAGCTTTTGTTTGTGGAAGAGGTCATTTGTATGATAACAAGGGCAGTCACGAAAATGTAATTAAAATTCAAAATTTCTGTAAAGTTTTAGTCCGACAGCATTGGTCTTCCGAGCGTGTGTACCTAGGCGACTTGCTGCAAAGAGCAAGTTCTAAGCTTCTAGGTACTGTCTGCGCCAGATGGATTCGCGATTTTAGTGGGTGGTTTTTATATTCTATAGCAGAGAATATGAAAATCTCTTTCAACTAATAAACATATTTCCTGGTATTCTAAAAGTTAACACAAAACCAATGCGAAATTATAAATACAGTTTACTATAACACAAAGAGTTCTTCACACGTTACTGTAGGTTATCATTCAATCACCTGTAGCACTGTACTGCGTTATTTTCACATTAGCTTTTGAGCTGTGATGTTTTAGGGAAGATCCGAATCGCGCTTGCACGATGGTATTTGTAGTCATTTATAGATTTAGTTGAAGGCTTGTTCTTGAGTAGTACACGTCCATTATATTCACACTTAACTATTTTGTCGACTATTGACAGATCCCTTTAAAACTTGACCTGGATATGCATTCTGTTTTTGGTTGAAAGTTCTCTATTTGCTTTTAAGATGCATTAGCTTCTTAGTAGATCTGCAACTTATTTAAGTACTTATAAAATAATTACGTTAGAATGCAATCAATAACGGGCTGTTTTGCATTCGAAATGTACTGAACCAGGCCTGTGCTGCGTCCTACGAGGAGTTATGGAACTATGGTCGACACATGTTTCAGAAAACCAAAGATAAATCACAACTTATAGATTTATTATTCGAGATTATTTTATTACCAACTGAAATTTATTATAAGCTCCGTTTAATAAAATGGTTCCAAAGCTCCTTAACGTGTTGCAATACATTTATATCATTTAGGTGTAAAGTTCTAGTAAATTATTCATACTTAAGTTAGGTACATGATTTTTACTATTTTTATTTATTGTATTACATAAACCTAAATTATCGAGTTTTTTTTTTTCACTTTTGAAGTGTAATACGCTTTTACATACCTCTATTTACAATATTTTATAATCATGATCAAATACATATTTTTTCATTCGAAATTGGGGGACGCCTACAAAGTTGCATTCCACAGGGAAGGCAGTTTGTATCTTTGTTTATTGATAAGTTACTTCCTTTGTTGTATGTAGATAAAATGAGGCTATCCTCGGTTTCACGCGCCTGTTGCATAGATAGCTCAAAGTGGAGGTCGGGAGGCGCGCTCCGCTCGGGCGAAACCCAAACCGACAGGCTTGCCTTTGCACCAAGTGATTTAGTTTGTATTGACATCTTTTGTACGATGTATTTAATATATGGAAAATTCTCAAAACGAGTGTCTTCTTGATTTTTATTTATTATAAAATAAAATTATGAATTTAATTTGCTACAGAGTTTTTTATTTACAACTTTAATTTAATCCCTTCTTATTATAATATTTGTTATGATCAACATTACTTCGCAATATAAACAATCTTCACGATTGGAGCAGCCAGTTTGGAGCGCATTCCGACATGTTGCGTCAATGCGGGCTGATTAAGTCGTTTGTTAAATTAGCCTAAACGGAACTGTACAACCAGCGGCCTGTTTAGTGGTGGAACGAGTATTATTATAATTATAAACTTATTGTCTTGGTTTAACTACTGATTGCACTATATTAATTATTGTAACAAAGTCCTCATAAAGTCGAACATAACCTGGTATACTATCAAAAAACAATTCAATTACATTAGTTGAGTGACATTTATTTAAACAGTCATTTTTACTGTTTTTACTAATTGTAATAATTCTAATACATATCTTGAATGAAAATAATTCAGCTCGCTGGCTGAACGGCCAAAGAGGAGGCTGTTAAGCGAATGGCTAACTAAGCTAGTTTCCCGCGAAATATACATGTATTATAGTTTCCTCCGACACAAGCAACACTCTTGAAGATATTTCATTCGCTCTTGCATTACCTCAGTTAGTGGTATTCTGACCTTTACACCATTTTAGATCTATGTTCCTTACTATTTAATTTGAACTCAAAAATTATATGTACTTTCAAAATAAATATAAACATAAGTCCTTTTTAAGTATACATATCTGCGTTAGAATAAAATTACTGATTATAGACTAATGTAAAAATAGGGATAACATTCATAAAAGACAATCATATTTATTTTTCTTTATTTGAAAAAAATAATAGATAGTCTGTGTTTTAGAATAACATTATTTACTAAATTAATGTATTATGTATATAAAACTACCTATTTATAATAGCTAGACGATTCTGTAATATTAGGAAAATAAAGCTTATTTTTAGGCTACGTGTGATATGATAATGCTCGATGGTATATGAAACTAAACAAAATAATCAGTGCAATCCATAATAAAATACTACAATCTTATTGTAAGAATACAAAGCATTATATAAACATTTTTATATCTAACGAAGCATGCTGGGAAAATTAGTTACGTGTAATAACTTGATTAATCATTACTACCGTCGTGTTTTTGGTATTTGACATGCAATGGATGCTACGGATTACATTATATACAAAAGAATTTAGTCAAAGACACATTTTATTTAAATATTATTTATCTTTTTGTAAAATTATATAATTCAAATACATAATTTTTATTCTATAATCAAAATATACATCTCAACATAACATCTATAAGATATAATATATCAAGATCTTTTTAATTTTTTAAAACAATAACTTCGTGCACGGTCTACAAAATGCTTATTGTTTTAAATTAAACTAATGCTTAATCTCTTAGTTGTTTGTTTTAAGTTGAAATTTAGAACATTCAGAATAATAACAATAAGAATTATTTGATGTTTTTGGCTAGTAACATTGGGAAGTAGAACTTAATCATACTTTTGTCAAGTGGTTGGGTTAGTTCAACCCATTTTAGGTAGATGCCACCCACTGGTCACGCATTCTGCCATCAAGCAACAATACTTAGTACTGTTGGGGTTGGAGTCACAGGTGACAAAACTTTTTAGTTCCCAAGACCGGTGGCGCATTGGTGATATAATGAATCGTTTTCTTAGGGCACTATAGGTCTATTGTCTTATATCAGATAAAAATAAAAATTCTACAAAAAACTTATTTACAGATTAAATTTCTATGAAAATACTAGACAATAGGCATTTTGTACAGGTTCTACTATTTAGTAAAACAAACGCTAAAAATTTCAATCCAAATAAATAATAATAACTATTAAAAAGAGACTCCTTTACAAACTGACGAAAAAAAAAATCAAATACATCGATATCTTAAATATTATGATGACTTCTCTTTGTTTAGTTACGAATAAATAGAAATAATTTACAATTTTAATAATAAATATACTTAATTTATATTTATTTTATGATATTACTTTTTAATAATTTTGGAATGAATGAACCTTTCAGTAAAAATTAATACTTTTCTATATAAACATCTCATATATAAGAAAGGTATACGTAAGAAAAAAGCCCAAAAGCTTTGATAAGATGAGGAGTACTTGTGGTCACTGCTTTATCGTGAGACCTTAAACACTACATAGAACTCTACCGTTGCTAAAAAAAAAAACAAAAATCCCAATGATGACGAAGACGTGTTGATAAAGGAGTGAATAAGGCAATCCCTATGGCAAATCAAATCAAGTGTATTTTATTCAAATAAACTTTTGAATCGTTATTCAACTCATTTGCATTTCAGAAAGCAGCCTCCAGTGAAGAGATAGGGTATAAAATTCGCATAATTGATCTTCTAAATCTAAAATAAACCAGCTTCACTTATTGCTGTCAGTATTAACTTTCATTATTTTTAATGAGAAGTCCTGCGTTGGAATTTTTATTTAAAAGCGCAATATATTTAATTTTTTTCGGTAATGTAATTTTATTATATTTGCGAATATTATTTGTCTAAAGACGTTCTCTTTATTTATATATCGTATGTATATGATCTTTTATGGAATATTTTGTATATTCTTCCGTATAAAGAGTATTTTATCAAAAATATACCGTAAAGCAAAAAACACCGATTTATTTTATTATTTCACGTAATTATGTCCTGCTCACAAC